>NC_041403.2:61637940-61937940 GCF_900747795.2 Erpetoichthys calabaricus
GGCATAGTACAAGTTTCATTTCAAAAACAGATAAACACATGAATAAAGGGGTTTATATACTCACAGTGCACTCCAATGAAACACTCAAAGTAAAGAATAAGTGATTCCATCCATCCATCAGCAAACATATTTAAGCCAATAAACAGCTGTAGAAGGCTGCAGCCCTTTTTAGCATTATTACCCACAAGACAGGAATCACTCCTGGACAGGTCAACAGTTATCCCTTTAACTATATTATTAGCACAAAACCTGGCAAATGACAGTGCATCACTATTGTAATAAATAATGAACTAAAGATAACAAATGTCTTTACATTTTCATCTGTTTATGGTTTTGGTTTGATATGCATTGTTATGAATAATTACCAATTGAAAATAACATGCATTGTGTCTCTGAAGCCATTTTATTTTGCTATAATATTGTTTTATATACAGCAGTGTCTGGAAAAGAATAACTTTGCTAATTCAGAAGGGACAAATAAATATTTAACTGCACACTTTTATTGTACAAAGAGAAGTTACTTAAATTTAGTTTAAAAATCAACTAAGATGCAAACACCTTTACATAAAAGGGTGAAGATACAATATAACACTGCAGGTGTCTTCAATGCCCTATATGTGAAAATCTAATTGCAAGTACTTTTGTTATGGCTTGTCTTGTACCTTTCACCTTCACCTTTCTCTTGCTGTCCTCTTTTCTTTGGCCACTTATTCTCCTGTCAGAGCCTGTCCTAATACAAAAGTGCAGTTATTTAACTTGGTAGACGGTATAAAGTAGTCACTAAGGCTCTGTACTTTTTACAAGTTACTTAACCTACCTGTGTTCCACTTTTAAAATAATATATATATGGAGGCAATTACAGTCTCGCCCAATGTTGTATGTTACCTGAGGTAAAGACATATCTAATGTTGAAATTAGTCCCAGGCTGTCTGTGCTGTATTCTGTACCTGTTAACGACCCACACAACCTAGTTATACACTTGTATTTAATTGTAACACCAGACGATAACGTTTTACACAATATAAACCTTTCCCACCATATTTTCTGGCTGATTTAAACAGCTCCTTCTCCAGTTGTTCTGCACACTTTTTATTTTTCAGCAAGGCTGGATATGCCTTTTCTAATCCCCTCCAGAGAGATGTTCAAAAGGCAGTAAGCAATCCCAAACAGTCACAACTCAAAAGATCATTGCGATTACTATCTGTAGTCCCCTGACCAGACATTTATGTTACAGCTCTTCCAAGGAAAGGCTACAGAGATCTTAAAATTGTGAAAGTGCTTTTTCATGGGTTAGTTCAAATGACAAGGCAAGAGTGAGCATGCTCAGGTTCTGGAGACTTTTCTCTTCTTTTTTTTGCCCCCTGGGTTTCTATGCTTTCATTGGCTGACACAATGATTTATAATCCAGCATTGCAGATTGTGAACAACAATTCTGTGTCTCTAGCCAGCTCTTGTAATTGTAAGGCTTACTTGAGTGCCATACAAAGTAACATACTTAGTGGTAAAAGTGGAAGGCATATTCAGGCAGCCGTATACAACTAACCTCAGGTGACCTTTCCACTGTTCCCCATCCATCAGCCTGGACCTGCAGCAGCATAGCTGCCATCTTGTGGAACACTGGGTAACAAAGACTTCAATAAACCTTCAACTTCCTGTCCGCTAGCGGGAATGAACATATCAGCCCTTATTAGAGTGGCTCTTTCTCTGCATTTGGTCTTGCAACTGTTGTCGGATTCAGTGGCAGATAGTTACTCTCTCCGCTAGGTATAGCAAGCTGCACTAACACTGAAATGGTGTCCAAGTTCAGAAACTACGTTACATTTGTCGAGTCTCACCTTTACCAACTTGTACTCTGCTTTTTTTTTTTCATTGTAGTCACCCTCTGCTTTTTCCCATCATTTTATGTTTAAACTCTCTGATATCCCAGCTGGGATTACATGGGAGCCAGTGTGAAGTACAGGATCTCTTCCTAGAGACAGAAGCTTGGTTCATATTGACAAGATTAAAAAAAAAACAATGTTTTACTTTTAGTACCTACAACTACAGACAGTTTGTTAAATTATTATCATCACTGAACAGCCTAGTGAAGAATGTGCAGTCACATTCAGCGGTCTACCTGGACACCCCTACCTATTTCTGACTGAATGATAAAATGTGCATCAAGATAAACACACTTTTCTCTGAAATATTTAAAAGTAAAATGGAAACTGTTAAGTCCTGCTGAAGAGTAGGACTTGGTTGAGATTGATGCTGCAGCCACTTTTACAGATTTCAGAGCAGTAGCCAACATGTAAAAAGCTCTTGCAGGGTGTACCCTTGGCAGAGGCATCTTATATTTCCATTCCAGCACCAAAGTACTACCACCATATATAGGGTGTCCAGGGAAAGGCAAGCACCAAATACTGTGTGACCCATAAGCCTGTTGATTATTGAAAAATATTTGCTGTGTGTGTGGCAGAGGTTGGAAAACCCAGATAGAGTTAAAAACAAAAGACAAAGTTGAATCAATTACACAAACCTGCTGAAATGGTCAAAATTAAATGTTTGAATTAATAAACCTGAAATTCTTAGAAACTGTATTTGCTACTCGATCAAAGAAAAATATTTTCTTGAATTAAACTCCACATTTGGACAGGAGAGCATCTATCAGCACTTGGTGTTAAATAAGTTAGTGACTGTTATGTCACCGACCAGCACATGTGATGTATAAGCGCCATCACTAGAAACTGTCCCATGAAACCAACACAATGCAAACACAAATAAAATTATCTGGGATGTGACAAGAAATGCAACCCTTAAATAAAAATAAATTATAGTGAAGTTAATCCTGAACACAAATTCCAAAGACAAAAGGATTATATTAAATGTTTGTAGATCCTGAAAGAGTAGGAAAAAAGTCCAAAATGGGTGAAAAAGTATTATGTTCCCCTTTTTGGCTTTATCGAGATCGTCTGACACTCTATATCAGAGGCAGGCCACCAGGGGTCAGTAGACCCCAACTATAGGTGTTTGGGCCAGTGTGGGACAAGGACTGAATTATCTTATTTTGAGAGGCAGGTGTATGGATGCCCATTACCTTATAAATGGCACCCTGTTGGCCTTTAAAGTAGCCAAAATATTTCAGTACTGAAAGTTATTTCCAGGATTTCCCCAAAGTATTAAAAATCCCTTCAAATTAATACTTTATTGTGTTTACAGTTGTAGAGATATGGATTGCAAGGAATTTGATGCATGGTGGATTGAGAGAGGGAGAGACAGAGAGAAGGAAGGAAGGAAGGAAGGAAGGAAGGAAGGAAGGAAGGAAGGAAGGAAGGAAGGAAGGAAGGAAGGAAGGAAGGTGAGATCAGGAGAAGACCTGACAAACGTATAGGTATAGGTAACCATATGGACCAACCTCACTAGCATCCTCACTAAGAATTCCTGGAGTGGCCTACAATTTTGTTTATTTCTGTTAGAATTTTTTGATTGTGTCTGCTATACACTTCATTCTTCTGTCTTTATTATTTATGTATAATAATTCTCTCTTTTTTATTTTAAATTTTCTTGGCAGTATTTGTTTCCTGGAATGGCTCAAGAGCAACCCTAGTGATCATGGTAGAAATAGTTATCCCTCACCTTTGCAGTTTTATACTTTATGGTTTTGTTAAAAATAACATAAATTAAGAAAGAAAAAAAAAACATCCCTGCATACCTCAGAACATTTTTATAAGATTGTTGATTATTGTCTCTTTTAAGACTGCATTCTCCAAAGGCTGCAGGTTAAAATATTTCACTTGGACCCTTCGATGCATAGCAGCATTAAAATTGATCGACAGGTCGAATAGGTCTTCACACCTAACCACTTGATTTTAAAGGATTTGAACTTAAAAATAATTGGTTCCTCATTACAATGTTTCTGTCATGAACAGTAACCCCAACTAGCAAAGGTGAGCTGGTCACAAAATACTGCAACATTAGAAATGACTGAAAAATAAAATGATTTGTATTTTTGTTAAGTGACAAAAAGTAATTTAACAACAAAAACATAAGAATAAAAAATACTCTTAAAACCATCAGTTATTAATTTGATACCAACACCTTTAGGCATTTTTTTATTAACTGATTTTGAGACACATTATCCTTAGCTTCAGATGAACTTTTTAAAATTGTCTGTGGACCTTTCAAAATAAACTGTCTTTCTTGAACCTGCTTATTCCCTAAAATGGAAGGAAGAAACTGAAGTTTACCTCAGCTGTATAAAATAAATGGATAAAAAAACAAGCCTGTACAGAATGCCAGTCATTTGCACAGCATGTTATTTCAAAACAGAGCAGGCCACCATAACCCTCACCCTAAGACCCAAACAGAGACAGCATAGAAAGAAGAATATTAAGACAAATGAAGGTTAGTAAACCCATAAGAGCATTCTACCTCCTCGTGGTATGGGTCAGGTATTTGGAGCCAAATAACCAAAGAGTGCTATTTCTAGAAAACCAGGCAAACATTCCAAGCAAATACAGCTGGTCCTTAGAAAACAGGAGAGTGAACTACATTATTCGAATTACAGGGTGGAGTGTGAGTGGGGACAAAGAGGCATATCATAGGAAAGAGTTACAAAGGACAGTTGTTGTCCAAAAGCTAAAAACCTAAACCAAGTATCTGTCTAATACCAAACCTTTTAAATTCAGTCAAGATTCGTGGAGTGCCAAAATCTAGTCCCATTGCTTTGGTGAAAGACGGTTCACTAAATATGGCATGTCACAAAGCTGAAGTAACCAAATAACCTAATGATTTAAAGACGATTCAAAATATAGCGGTGTTCAACCAGCCAAGGTGGGCACATGCCACTCTTCCTTATAGATCTTTCAAATCTATGATGCTTGTCTACAGAGTAGTCAATAGGTCAGCACCTATATATATGGAGTCACCTCTGAGTTCTTATGCTCCTCCGTGCCCAATCAAGTCTGCTAGTCAACGGTGATGCCACCTCTGTGAGGCATCAGCTCTCAATCTGGACTCTTTTTACGTGTAGCTAATGGATCAAACAGCCACCTCCATCAGAATTGCTGACTCCCTTAATGTTTTTAAAAAGTGTTTAAAGGCTCTCTTGTTTGGTGAAGTTCTGTTCAACTAATATTAGGTTTTTGCAACCAAGAAATAGTAGCTAGCTTTCATTTTGTTTTGAGCTCTTCACTGGTGATGATCAATTTTGTAACCTTGTCATGTAATACTTGTTTTCAAACATTCCTCTAGACCAGGGGTCCCCAACACGTCGCTCGAGAGCGACCAGTAGCTTGCAACCCCTTTCCAAGTATCTCGCCAAAGGGTTAATAAATCCTACATAAATTTGAAAACTTGATTAGTCAAATTAGGGCTGGGCGATCTTTCCAAAAAATCATATCACAATCCACAATCTGAATTGCAATCTATCTTTTCAATGTGGCATACACTTAAGAGAATATCCGGACTCAAACTCATCAAGACCTAAGTAACACTTTATTTTAAATATCAAACAAAGTTGAATTCAATTGTTCTCTCATTCGCTAGCTAAGCGGAGTTAAGGAACATCCCCTGAAGCTGGCGAGTGAGTGAGAAAGCCCCCCTTCCCCTCCTAATCCTCCCCTCGGTCCACTGTGTCTCTTGTGGATTTGCGCAAATAAATCAGTACCACTAGCAAACTATGATACATAGAGAAATGAGAGAAGTCGCAAAATCAACCGGAATGTTCAAACAAATTATAGAAAAAAACTCCGATCTAAATCCATTAAGTAGTTCTCACATGAAAAGCGGACAGACCTACGGACAGACAGACATTGGATTTTATATATTATATATTAGTTAAACTTCAAAATAATGTGCAGTTAAAGTCTCAACAGAATTCTCAGCATTTCTGGAGCTTAGTAGAGCCAGATAACTATAAGAATCTTCACCAAGCAGATCTGAAAATGTCTGCTTTGTTTGGGTCAACATACCTCTGTGAGTCTGACATGAATGTCAAGAAATCAAAGTTCAGAACAAGACTGACAGATGAACATTTAAATGACTCCATAAGAGTGAACCTAAGTGGCTACACTCCACCATCCACCTGCCTCTCTTGTTGACTCCATGCAGTGCCAGTCATCTGACTAACTAAAAAACACATCACACATGCAACTGGACATCTGAATACTCTTGTGAAGTGAAACAGTGACATGTAACAAAATGACAAATGAATACGTAATATCTGTGTATTTTTAATTGCATTGTTTTGTTTTGACAGCATTCATGTTTTAATCTAATAGTGTGAGATACACTAGAAAATGCATACAGACATACAAAATGCACTTGCAGGTGAACTAAATATTTTTTGTGATGTTTTAATGCAAAATGTGAGTTGCAGACACCAACATTTTGTAAATGTTCAGGCAAAACAAGCTGATTCAGTTTGTTTGGGTTCAAATAAGCAATGAGAATAAACATTACAAAACATGAGTAGCTCTCTGCCATTTTTATTATGTAAAAGTAGCTCTCAGGGGAAAAATGGTTGGAGACCCCTGCTCTAGACTCATCTTTACTCATTATATTGAACTCTTTTGGATAAAAACACCTACTAAGCAAATAACCCTAAATATATAATTTAAACGTAAACCTAATATGCACTTCTCTAGGATGTCAGAGCATATGGAAAATGTGAGAATGTGTGGACTCCTTGTAGACAGTGGCTGGAAAATGAACCAAGCTCTTTGAATCTGTAAACCAGTTGTGCTTCCTACTGTCCAATCATGGTCCCACAAAAATCTGCAAATAACTTTCTCTTGGTTTTTAGATATTTCAACATGTAACATTCATTAAGGGGTGGCACAGTGGCTCAGTGGTAGTGCTGCTGCCTTGCAGTACGGTGACTGGGGTTCAGTACTCTCCTCATAGAGATTGCATGTTCTCCCCATGTCCCCAGTTTCCTCTCACAGTCCAAACACATGCTGGTGAGGTGGAATGGTGATACTAAATTGGCCTTAGTGTGTGTGTGTGTGTTTGCCATGTGATGGACTGGCGACCTGTCCAGGGTTTGTTCCTGCCTTGCACCCTATGCTGGCTGGAATAGACCCCAGCACTCTGCCATGACCTTTTTCAGGACTAAGACGGTTAGAAAATGACATCAATTAATGTTGGATATTCCCAAACCTTAAATAAACTTAAAAAAATTCAGAATCTCAAATTGTTAATTGAGTAGCTCTGTAGCAAATGATCAATTTAGCACTGACATATTCTTAATATATTTTGGGCTTCCTTTTCATTTCAAGCATGTCAGTATCCACAAAGTGAGATGAGAGGTGCGTCACCACCCCATTTGATTTTCACTACTAATCTGAAAGTTCTGCTGACATGTCTTCTTTCCAGTAAGCCATAAAGTCATTTTCATGACAACTTTTATTTATTTATTTGTTTATTTCTTAACTGATTAGTTACAGTTGACTTTAGGTGTCTGCAGCTGACTTGTCCATCATATTTTTGATCCAATTTTGGCATCCAGATTGCTTTCTCCTGTTTCTGGCCAGTTGTGCTTATAGATCATGTAAAGCTGTTTTTCTGGTCACCCAGTCTTCACCTCAATCAGCTGAGGATAAAATACATCTGTCTCATGGGTGTCTAAATTTTTTTGAGATATAAGCAGCTAAGCATTTTATCTGTTTGTCAATTAATTGCTCAGATTTTTTATTTATTTTTTGCTTGGCTGTTAACTTCAACATGGCTATGTTTACTTGTTACTTTCCTGCAGTTTCTTCACAGTTACTAAAAAAAGAATGGATGGACAAAATGTTGCAATCCAAGCAAATGAGGGAGAAGCACAAAGAGAAAGTAAAAATACAAATTGTATTAATGGTAAAAAAGGCAGAAAACATCTGGATATAACAATAAGTAATTTAACATGTCTATTTGTTAACAATTAAACTCACCCATCCACAAAGTGCCTAAACCTGATTAATTAAGTTTAGGGTTGCCAGGACCAGAGCCTATTCCAAAATATTTTTGGGTACAGCAGGGGTCAGCCCTAAAAGGTAAGTTAGTAACAGGCTAAACTCACACACTACTCCACACTGGGCCCATTTTAGGTTAACAATTAATGCAATGCTCATATCTTTGGCATATGGCAGATAAACTGGAGGATCTGCAGAAAGACTAATACTGACACAGGGTGAAAATGAAAACCTCTCACATGTTTAGTGCCTGGCAAGATTTTGTCAAACAGCAACTCTAATCAATGCACCAAAATGGCATAAAATAAGTAAGGTGCTCACCAAAAAGGGAAACAAGAGATTAGTCACAAGCCATCATTTAAATTTTAGTTTATACTGAGCACTATAAAAATGCAATTTATACAATGGATATGTACTTTCTGAGAACTAAATGAAAACATTAGCAATGGAATAATATTGAATTTGTGAGTAAAGGATAAAAGTGATGTTTTTTACCAGATATTTAACTGTTACAAATAACTATGTAAACGGACATTCTCTTCTACTAAAATAAGCCCCTCTGGCGCCTTCAGCACTGAAACCTCCAGTTGCGGCCAGAATATTAGTAAAATCTGTAAATGTACAAAAGAAAAATTATTATTTATTGGAGTCAAAATCATGAAATTCTATAAATATGTAAAAGAAAAATGAATTATTTAACGGAGTAAAAATCATGAAATGAGAATAAAAATATTTACTCTCTTACTGATTAGAGTATTCCTGCTAAACTGAGGTCCACTATGCTCGATGAGTATTTATAAAAGACTAAATAAATGATCCGTTCATTTTAACTGACATTCTTATAGATAAAAAAAACTATTTCTAAAAAATGACTCATTTAAGGAACAGGAAAAATCACGTGATCATCGTAACTCGACCTTCAGCTAACTAAATCACCTAAATACAGACATTGATGTTATGAATAGATAATTTTTTTAATAGTTTGTTCCTGTGAAAGAAATTTTACTCAATCAAAAATAAAAACCACAACTTTCTTGATATTAAAAACCATGACTTTCTTGATATTTTAGTTTATAATTTAAAAATGGAATAAGAATCTGAAAATCTAACATCATCACATTAAAGTTCGATAAATTCTGAAAAGAATGATACCAAACATATATATGCAGGTTTTAAAATAAGCCAGATTTAAAGCGTGACAAAAAACATGACATTAAAAATGTCACATAAAATCGTTGCACAAAATGGTTGCACTTTATTAGGCTTAGGATTTTATATAGAGAGAGTAGATATAATAAAATGTCTGTGTGTCCAGTCTCTCTGAGCAATGTAATTTGTCAATTTGGCTTTGGTTTGATTGGTCGGTTTGGTTTTAGTGACATGAAGAAAGAGGAATTGCAAGTGTGAGACACACAAAGAGACATAAAGGTGAATGAGCCACACAGGGAGAGTCGGGTTCAAAGATGGCAAGTATGAAAACCAGACAGGAGGTGGGAAAGGTGCCTCACAAGTAATGAAGGAGTATGTGAGGGAGTGCTGGAAAAGAGGCGTTCATACACACACAAATACAGAAGAAAGACGCTGAAGTTACACATAGGGCAAAAGATAGCAAACGTTTTTTAATCATTCTATTTCCTCTCTGTGACATGGCTAGTATATATATATATATATATATATATATATATATATATATATATATATAATGTAAAGTGAATTACTCATGCACTCACTCATCATCAAGAACACTATTTCCAGTTTAATTAAAGAACAGACATATATATACATATAGTGGTGATGCTGCACTAGACGGAGGGGGCTGACACAGAGAGAGATCAGCTGATGTCACCAAGAGGTGCACCACTCACAGTGTTCAGAGGTGGGTTCTGTGCAGCTGACTAAAGGAGTTCTCAGTCAAACAGCTTTTGACCAAAAACAATGCAGTGGTCATTTCCTATATTTGCCAGTTCTCGCTCCCTGTGACTTCTATTTGTTCCTGAAATTAAAATTGAGACTGAAGGCAAAA
This sequence comes from Erpetoichthys calabaricus, assembly GCF_900747795.2. NCBI lineage: Eukaryota > Metazoa > Chordata > Cladistia > Polypteriformes > Polypteridae > Erpetoichthys > Erpetoichthys calabaricus. The sequence goes on from NC_041403.2 coordinate 61,647,898, forward strand.
CAATTGCTACCATGTTTGAAATCCAGAAAAAAAATGACAGGAGGCTCTGGACACAGTACCAAAAAGAGAGTATAAGAAATAATTCCAGGAGTGTATTACATCTCAAGGCGAGTATTTTAACAGTGACTAAAAAGAAATTGCTGTAAATTGTATAATAAAGTTTTTTTTAACAATTCCAGAAATTTTTGGGCCCCCATAAACTATAAACGCTTTCAGATAGGTAAGAGTTTGACAGTGCAGGATCAGATGCAGGTTTGCGTAAGTCTCATATCTCCCAGTAATGGAAACCTTTAAAGCCAATTGATTTACTTAATGTTCACTACCAGGCTGAGTTTTCTGTCTTACAGATTGCTCATAGTGCATGATAGGTCTGCTGGAGAAGGCAGTGAATTCTTTTAACCCTAGGAGAAAATATTTACTGATTATTATTAATGCTTTTTGCATGAATGCTTGACCTACATTAGTTTTTTCCTGCCCAAAATGCATTTCACTTTAGTTAAGCAAATTATGTCAATTTTTCATTGTCATTAGAAAGAAAATGAATATAAGTTGCTTTTCTTCTAGGTAATTTGCCTTCACCTTTCAAAAATGTCAAAATGTGTGTCTTAAGGGAACTGCTAAGTGTCTGGCCCTTTCAGTAGTCATAGGTGCAACATATTGTAGTGTATTGCAGCTGTAAACCATTTGGATTAGTTTTGTAATATTTACTAAAGAAAAAGCAAAGGTAGTAGTACTGTCCTTTAGAATAGAAAGGTTGCTTTTTTGTCTGTAATTTCTCTTACTCCACCTCTCTCACAAAAGTTCACATGAATTAGAATCCTTCGGTATCCAGAATCCCACTACTTGCATTAAACATGGCCCTTACACATCCTTATATCTAACTCCAAATTTTTTGTCTAACCCATTATTTCTGTTGAGCTGGTATACACTAGCTGAAGGTCACTGTACTAATGAGACTGTCTTCCCATTTATTCCCTTTATGTGATTAAGATAAGAGGTTACCTTGGTCATCGTATTCTAACGATCAAACTGAGAATATTAGACTTCAGGTACACACAATCTGGCGATTGATCTCTGAGCTCCCTACTGTCAATAAAGATTTCTGCAGAGGTTCTCTACTTGCTAGTGTACCGTAAGTGTCCTTCATGCTTACATCTGGGATCCCAGATGTTTCTTAGCTAACCCAGCAACCTTCCTTAATGGATATTTGTTTGAAGTGACTGCTGACAAATATGACAATAATTTTAAAAATAAGGGCAGTCAGCAGGTAAAAGTCCCATATGGCTTACATGAAAGTGTATTGTGATGTGCACACATATACAGAGAAATAACACAAAACACTTTGACAGATACAAAACTAGAAAGGACAAAATAATTACCAGATTTTTGTCTTACATTCATATTCATTAAATATTCCCCTCAATGCAGTAACTTTCAGTGACTGGTCAGCTACTGCCCAGATAAACACCTCACGCAGTAAGTGCTTGTCTGACTGCCAGTATTAGTCAGCATTCCATCGATTACTTCAACATTAAACCAGGAGGAGTCTAGTGCATTTTAACCCATAGTAGATTTACTGGCAATGCCCAACAAAATATGGTACTGGCCAAAAGAATAGCTTATGAAATAAAAAGGCACTGTTTCAAAGCACACTTTGAAATAATACAAGCCACCAAACCAGCAGCCAAGTTAGAGTTGTGGTGCTTTAGCTTCTTAGTGGCTCTTATAACTGGCCATAACAGCAATTTGTATTCAAGCCTGTGCCATACTACAGGATTATATTACAAGATTAAAACCAAATCAGGCACAAAATCTTCTCAGTGTTACAATTTGGCAGATTCTAAAGCTATTTTTCCCACAAGCAGATCAAACACCTCCTAAAAAAACTTCAGCATGACAGTGAATCCTATAGCAATTTTAGTTACCTTTGGTATTAGGACTGAGTCCAAATGATGCTACTTTAAAGTCTTACAGGATTTCAGCTAACCTGCCACAAACTATTTTTAGCTCTACAATCTGGAAGATTATATAGCACCACCAAAGAGTAGCCCAACAGTCATGGTGGGTCTATTAAATATCATGCATCTGTACTACATATGGAATATGTGTGTACAGTCATGGTAAAAAGTTTTGAGAATGATACAAATATTAATTTTCACAAAGTTTGCTGCCTCAGTTTTTATGATGGCAATTTGAATATACTCCAGAATGTTATGAAGAATGATCAAATGATTTGCAATTAATTCCAAAGTCCCTCTTTGCCATGAAAATGAACTTAATCCCCCAAAAAAAACATTTCCACTAAATTTCAGCCCTGCCACAACAGCACCTGCTGACATCATTTCAGTGATCCTGTCGTTAACACAGGTGAGAGTGTCGATAAGAACAAGGCTAGAGTTCACTCTTTCGTGCTGATTGAGTTAGAACAGAGAGGTTCAATTGTTGTTAAAAAGGCTTCAGGGTGACCAAGAAAGTCCAGCAAGCGCCAGGACCGTCTACTAAAGTTGATTCAGCTGTGGGATCGGGGCATCACCAGTGCAGAGCTTGCTCAGAAATGGCAGCAGGCAGGTGTGAAAGCATCTGCACGCACAGGGAGGTGAAGACTTTTGGGGGATGGCCTGGTGTGAAGAAGGACAGCAAAGAAGCCACGTCTCTCCAAGAAAAACATCAGGGACAGACTGATATTCTGCAAAAGGTCCAGGGATTAGACTGCTGAGGACTCGGGGAAAGTAATTTTCTCTGATGAATCCCCTTTCCGATTGTGTGGGGCACCCACAAAAAAGAGAAGAAAAGGTGAGTGCTACCATCAGTCCTGTGTCATGCCAATAGTAAAGCATCCTGAGGCCATTCATCCGTGGGGATGATTCTCAGTCAAGGGAGTGGGCAAACTCACAATTTTGCCTGAAAACACAGCTATGAATAAAGAATGGTACCAAAACATCCTCCGAGAGCAACTTCTCCCAACCATCCAAGAACAGTTTGGTGATGAACAATGCCTTTTCCAGCATGATGGAGCACTGTGCCATAAGGCAAAAGTGATAACTAATTAGCTCGGGGAACATAACTTCAAAATTTTGGGTCCATGGCCAGGAAACTCCCCAGACCTTAATCCCATTGAGAACTTGTGGTCAATCCTCAAGAGGCGGGTGGACAAACAAAAACCCACAAATTCTGACAAACTCCAGGCATTGATTATGCAAGAGTGGGCTGCCATCAGTGAGTATTTGGCCCAGAAGTTGACTGACAGCATGCCAGGGCGAATTGCAGAGGTTTTGAAAAAGAAGGGACAACACTGCAAATATTGACTCTTTGCATAAACTTAATGTAAATGTCAATAAAAGCCATTGAAACTTATGAAATGCTTATAATTATACTTCAGTATACCATAGAAACATCTGACAAAAAGATCAAAAACACTGAAGGAGTAAACTTTGTGAAAACCAATACTTGTGTCATTCTCAAGACTTTGGGCACAACTGTATACTTACACTTACTATTAATATCATGCTGCCTTTTCTCTAATCTGTGTTCATTGACACATTGTATGATTGTTAGTTCCTTTTAAATCATCTCCTTTTTTAATTTGATCCCTACACAGAATGGTCAAATAAATATTACCATGTACTGGTAAGATATTGCACATCAAATTTTGTCTTAATTTAGTTTAAAACTGCCAGTTGGGTTATGGGCCCTCTAATGGAGTGGCACTCTGTTCAGGACTTTTTACTGCCTTGGGCCCCGTGCTGCTGGGATAGGTTCTGGCCTCCCATGACCCTGAATTGGATTAAGTGGCTTTGAAACTGTTATGTTATGCTGTGTTATGACTAAACTGGGCAGACCAGATTTTCCTATTTCCTTGATCTTTTTCAAAAGGTTGTGCCTGATATACCTCATAACAAAAGCATCCCAGGGCACCACCAATAAAATTCAAACCCTCTGAAATGGGGCCTTTCAATCTGGAGGAGCAGCAGCTCTACTCAGATTTCCACCTAGGATGGATTTACAAGCTGTTGATTCATGGAGTGTGCTTAATTCTGGAGAATACCTACTTTTTCATACATGGCTTCATCAAGTGGCTTTTTTTGCTGAATAAACAATGACAAAGTGTAACCTATTACGTGTTTTATTGGACACCTGAGGTTAAATGTATGTAAAGTCAGGACTTGTTGAAGGCTTAATGATTGCTGGTTACAGTGTATACTGATACTGTATGGAAAACAATACGTGTAATTAGGAGAAACTGCACTTTCATTTTCACAACTGTACATTGCATTTTATGCAGTTTACAAAAGAAACAGATATGGTTCATTCTTTGCTTAACAATAAAGAAAAAGAAAAATACTTTTTTCCAGCTAGTACAATGCTTAGCAAGGAGTTCATTAAATATACCAAAAGGTAATTGAAAGAAAGAGGTGGAGATTTCCATTTGTAGTTCTTGCAAACTGATCTTGCAGTTTTAAGCCATGAGAAGAATACCCACATTTTTTTCTTCCTTCTCTTACGTTTAGTCATATGAGCCAATTTTTATTATTTTTCTAGTAAAGAAGAACCCCATTTATTTCAGTTAATGTGGACCAATGCTGAAAACTGAAAACTCGGATAAATCAGATAGCTGTGTCCATTTCAAATTTAAAATCATGGATATAAAAATTTTGCCAAAATCGATAGTGCAGTATAACTTTTAAGCCTCTTTTGATACCTTAGTGAATTTAATTTTCCTTGCTTCTTTGCTGCAATATGCCACAGCTGCCAAAAACATCAAAATGTCATTTAAAATTGTTCAAAAAGTACAAAAGTCTTGTTTCAATGGCATTTAGACTGTATAAGAAATCTTTCATGGATTTTCTGTGCATACATCATTGTTGTATAAACACCAAAATACTAAGTGAACAAAACAGTAGAGCATGTGTACCTGGTCAACACTGGCAAAACACTGACAAGTGCCAAAGGATGCAGTTGTGGGCACAGGTGAGTGAGCCACTCCCATATTCCCACAGTCACCAGCTCCTCAACTAATCACACGCTACAGTTGAGGTTAAAGGTGTAGTATTTATATGATTGGCACAGTATTCACGACAAAGCTTTTATGAATTTAAGAATGGTAGTGTATTGCACTTACAGGTTTGCCTTTGTATAATGCAGAAGCTTGATTAATCAGGACACAGATCACGGTTCTACTGTATATTGAGACAAGATCTTGACATACTTCTTTGTGTTGTTTTTGACGTTTAGGTTAGAATATCAACAAATTTTTCATTTTGTGATTTCTCCTATATTTCATTTTTCCATTTTTGAATTCATGGTCTGTATTTTTGATCATGTTTGCCTGCTCGTGGGTGTTTGAATTGCAACCCAATTTGCTTACTGACCTCTACTAAATATGACCATGTCTCCATACTGTTCAGTTTCACCAATATGAATCAATCTCTCAAAAGCAATGTCTCTTGTTGCTTTAGTGGTTCCTTGTTTCTGTAAGTGTACAAAAACAGCTCAATGGTCAATAGCTATCATGATTTTCAAAGACCACCCGTCCCCCACAGCTCTGCCCGCATAGTAGTGAAACAGGACAAACCTTAAAAATAAATAACAAAATAAAAAATTGTAAAAAAAAATGTAATAATTTCTATTAAGAAGAATTTATATTGATAGTTTTCATATCCGAGGGCCTCTTGATATACAATATTTTTGGTTTTGCTATCAGGGGCGAGAATGTAGCTGTGATCTCTTTGCCAAAAATGTAAAACATTGGCAAGGTACAGCATCTCCGGACAAGCGGAAGGTAGGTACACTCCAACATGAAACATCACCATGTATCTGATCGTGTTCAGTTCTGATGGGAGAGTATCCCCGCGTGGGGAGAAGAGCATGTGGCTGGGATATCTCTGCCAATGAGCAGGTACCCTCTAAAACACACGTAGCTGTGATATCTTTCTCAAAATGTCAAACTTTACTCTTTAACAATCTCTGGATGATAATGTCTGCTGAACAAACAGGTATTGCTTACTAAGTGGAGGCAAGGTACGCTCCAACATGTGGAGAGGTACAGTCACTCGAACGGAGGCTGGCACATAAGTGAGGAGGGCTCTGCCCAGCTCCTTACTCCTGAGGTCCTGCCACACCCTCCCTTTGGCCCACTGCCTCTCTCTTTGAATAAATCAGTGCTGCAACCGATCTATGACACTTAGCGTGATAAGAGATGTCGCAAAATCAACTGGAATGTTCAAGCAAATTATTGAAGAAAACCCAATCTAAATCCATTAAGCAATTATCTTGTGAAAAGCGGACAGACATACAGATGGACAGACAGACATTGGATTTTATATATAGAGAGATGATTCAATTTCGAAGGCTGAGATCATACACTAACAGAGCAAAGGCAAGTAAAGGTTAATGGAATTGCAGGGTGGACAAACAAGAAAAGGCCAAAATTTACAGACTACAATAAATGTACTTTTCTGAGTCGTCAGATTACGACTCATGCACTTGGGATTCAACATGTGGTGCCTGGCTGCTTTTATATCCACCCTGATGAGTCAGCAGAGAACACACAAGATAGTGTGTTTTCCAGCAATTAAACCAACAAAGAATCACATCGAATGGACACCACACTAGAGTGTGCCTTTGTCATCCAAAAGATAAAATCCAGTGCAAACCAGTGCAAATGTGTTCAATGAGACACCACAATGAAAACAAAGTAGTGGGTCTGGTAACCAAAGGTTCAGCAAACTAAAGCACAGTAAGAGAAATTATGGTAGAACATGTCCTAATGTGATGTAAGGGCTAAGCCCCACAGCATCGACTTCCATGTGTCTAAGCAGCTCTCCACATTCTCTTCTAGTGTCATGTGGATATCAATGAACAAAAATGTAAAGTTCTTAAAGTAAAAGAATAAAGAAAAGCCCGGCTTACTAGATATTAATTGTATTCTTTCAGTCAAGGCTGACAAGGCAGAAACATTCAGTAGTGAAGCTTACATAACGTGTTTCTTCATGCCCCTAAATTTTGTTTAAAATACCTTGGCCACAAAATCTTGATTGAGCTCTGCCTCAGTTTTAGCTCTTTTCTGCTACTTTCATTTAACTGGACACAAATTCTTCATATTTAACTCAACACATATGTTCTATACATTGTGGAATATAACGGGGCAGTACAGCTCCCTGAACCCAGAAACAGACACACAGAGACACAAGTTCAAAACACACCCTTTGATTTTCCTCGTGGGGCAGCTCTGTTTCCCAGCTCTCCACTTCTGAGCACATTTCACAATACACAACACTTAATACTGCTCAGTCCCTTCTTTCATTTTCCTTCATTTTCTCCCTCTCTCTATCTTTTTCACCACCTCCACTCCTCCATACAAGCTTCGTCTACTTTCCACTCGACTCTGGCTCCCTGAACAGAGTAAGGTGGCCTCCTTTATAGATCTTCTTTTGGCAGCACTCCAGAGTGTGGCGGAAGTGCTGTAAGGGCCCCCGGAAGTACTCCATGTTTTCCCGGATCCTTGTCCAGCAGCACTTCCGGGTGTGGCGGAAGTGCTACAGACCAGGGCTCCGGAACTGTCTAAGTGGCCCCTGGAGGTGGCCATGGGCCCCAGCAGGTTTGAGCTTCCAAGCTCCAAGCCTGTGGTCCCAATGCAAACCAAAGAGTTAGCCCTCTCATGTCCTCTCCCCTGGTCCTTCCATCACTGGGGCGTCCCAGCCGTCCACCACAACATCAAAATGAAAGGCACACATTTCTCTTTCAGAGTATTTGCATCTTGAGAAAAAAATGATGTTCTGTATATACATCACAGCAAAGTGAGCTGCAAAATTCCATCACATTTTTGCCAAAAATATGTACTTTGAATGTTATTCTTATTAACATAATTCCAGGAATGTTTCTAAACACTGTAAATGTGATGCACAATGATTCAACAATAACTAGGTCACAAGATGTCCATAGCTAACATATCCATACCACATCTCCTTCATAATTATATACATCTAGTGAAGGAACTATGTTTTGAGAGGATATAATGTTTTTACCAACAATGCACTTTTCTTCTCTAAGTATTGGAATATACTTCCAAACATCACAAAGAAAACACAACATGCAGGTCCAGATAACATGAAACAGCTGAAAAAAGTTATGAAATGCTAGAGTTTTACTGTTTTAAGGTAGTAAAAATAAAGATTTCTTTCACTGCCTTTACTGTTTTCAAATAAATCACCATATAATGATATGCCTTTCTAAAAAGCCCACCTTCATTATATGTAAGTAAAAGCCATAACCTTTCAGAACCTATCTATCTGGAGAAGGAATTATACTGTATGCCCAAATTACAGCACCAACAAAAAACATCTTTACAGAAGAAAATAAATCTTTTTCTAAAATAAAACACCACTATTACCATTATTTGTAATTGACCTTGTAGTTGTAACTTTCTTTTCTTAGGTAAAGTATCACACAAATGATACTTTACTTGGCGTCTAGCAGTGAGACAGAGCTTAATCAGAAATACTGTGATTTTTTGTCTAATGCACATGCTTTTAATGAATGGCTGGAAAGGTGGACAAGCACATGATTAGCCCACCTAATGGTTCCTGCATTCCTGAAATATTCTAGAAAGTATTCAAACAGAATTGCATTCTTTATTGTCCTGTTTGTTTAATTAATGTATATTTGAGCCTAATGGTTCCATTGTTTTTGCCATCCCAAATAATACATACAGACCTAAAACTAAATTCAACAGTGAAAAAATAAAAAACAGAATTAAAATCATCAAGCAAGGCAGATAATACCTAAAACTTCATGTGTAAGAATTTTATAGGTCTTTGAAAATGGGAATTCATTTTAAAAAGAGTTTAAATGTTTTTTTTTTAATTACTTAAGATGAGAAAACATATAGTGTCAAAGATGATGCATATTAAAAATTAAAAGCTTGAAGGAGTATTACATTTTCATAGTTGATACAATTTGAGAAAAACAGTGCCTGCATACATTGTGTTACATTTTTTTTTCTTAAAGAGTAATTTGCCTGGTGTGCAAGAAACTGAAAATAATGTAAAAAATGAAGCACAAGAATTTTGAGACCTTTTGGCTGAAAAATGAATTCTTGGCAATGTACCATCTGTCAAACTTGGCAGCCTCTTGAACTTTTTTTGAAGTGTTAAATCTTTGACTGTATTGCTCATATATTTACTTCATAGGGGAAGGTGTGACTTTATCAATCAAATCATCCAAGCGATGTACACAAAAAGACTGTAAGAAAGCTTGGACACTAATGTCTCAATACAATGAAGAAAGACACAGCCATAAGTGTGTACTGCTATACAATGTGATCTTTCTTACACTGAGGCCAAAATTTACATGTCACTGTACCAAGAGGATATTGATATTTAAAACCTTCATTATAGAACTAGGAAGAACAAATCAGAAAATTAGCAAACATGTAGTATATTTTATGGACTTGAGAAAGGCTTATGATACCATAGTGCTTGATGCTTAAGGAATATGGAGCTTTCATGAGACTGATACATGCCACCCAGGTTCTGTATTTACATAATGACAGTTGGTGTTATGGCAAGATCATTCAGTATGAGCACTTGGATTCCGCAAACCATGAATCTAGACTCTACTCTTGTTCATGATTTTCTCAAACAAGATCAAGGAGCAGCCAGGTCTGTGAGAGTATTCAGTAGGTACCTAAAGGTTGTATTTCTGTTTGTTTGCAGATAATGTTGCATTTTCTGTGTTAAAGTGAGGAGCTCAACAACACAAGAGGACCTCAGAGTAAACTATTGTAAGAACGCCACTCCAATAGGAGGTGTATATTGCTCAGCCCACTGGAAAAAGATAACCTGGACATGCTATCTGTCAACTGTCCCGAGTGAATCTTAGAATATTTCTGAAATAACTTAAGTTACTGGGGATATGGAGGCATGGTTTCTTTAGCTTATCATGTTACCTTTGCAACCCTTACCATGAAAAGATGAAAATGATAATCGTAATAGCACATTGTTAGGAAGTTCCAGAAGCTTGTGTTTCAAAAGTAGTTGAGGCTACTATTTACTTAACATGCATCACATTTTAAAACCCACAGTGACAGTGTTGTGTCTGAACAATAGACTGGGACAGATATTTTTGCTGTGGCTCAGCACACACATGTGGAACAGAAGTAATGGTTCACTAAATGACTTGAATCTGCCATATTAGACATTCAATAATCTCCCTAAGCTAGATGTATAATGTATAAGTCTGGAGACAACCATGAGTGGATTTTACTTAAAGCTGGGTGAGAACAAATAGACGGCTCACTGAGTGTCACATTTCGAAACCAATCCAATGCCTCATGAAGGTGGCACTCAAATTAGGGGCGATGATTTTGAATAGAAAAGAACCGTGGTGCTCTCATTAATCAGATCCGACAGACAGCAAGCTTTGGATTATGATAAAACTGTCTACAATTGAAGAGCCTCCTAAAAAGACCCCTCTTAAACATATAAATGTGTGTTGCATATGTGGAAGTCACATTGCATGTATTAAAAATAAGCATAAAATGTTGCAAGGGAAAAATGTTTCTGTAACATGAGATTTTGGACTGGCATTCAAATACATTAATGCATGGGTGGTAAAAGTGAACCGAACGCTGCCATAGGTGTTGTATGCACTCTATGTTGTTCAGTTGCTGTGTCAGAGTCAATGTAAGGTTGAAACAATTGGCAACAATGTTCATGAAAGTATGACTGGCAACGTATGCATTCATAGTAAACAATGTGTTACACTCCTTCAAAAGGACGTGAAAAAGACGTTGATAGCAAAGAGCCACAAGGATTGCAGATTTCAGGGCGTAAAACACCCACCAGTATAAGTATGGCCACGGCTGCACAGTATCCACCATCTGATGGCACAATTCAATGATTGTGAACATTACTGCTTAATTGGAAATGCAAACATGGCCTGCCAGAATATATCCACAGCATTTTAACACAGTATATACCTAGCCCACAATGCTTATCTAAACTCTGTTTGCTGTTGTTAGTCAAAATAAGAGAATGATATCATATTAGTCAGAAACACATCTCAAACAAGAGGCTACAGTGGTCTTCGCGTGTATTTCTCTTCAGTCACCATCCTCATTACAATGTATGAATTAATCGTTAAGCTTCAGTTACTTTGTGTTGCTGAGCTCCTGAAATGATAACTGCAATTTTAGCTTTTTATTTTCTCTCTCTAAGTTAAGTCTTTTGTTCAGTTACATTTGCTCTCTCCCTATAATCCTGGTGGTTCAAAGTGATGGACTGGAGCAATGGGGCAGCTGTTCTAAGAGGAACCCCTGAGGGAGTAGCATTTGCAGTGTTAGATTCTGCCACTATTCACTACAAACATTTTACAAGTTACAACTACAAACTTGTATTCATGTCTGGTCTCGCAAGCCTAGGCATTTATTAAAATATTTTGAATCACATTATTTAGGATATCATATGAAACACTTGAAATAGATGTCTACTTTTTTCTAACTATTGCTTTACATTAATGCACAGTATACAACTCTCTATTCTAGTGCTGGTGGATACAGGTATATAAGACTTTCTATATGTTTGCAAAAACCTTAACATCAAAAACTAAGTAAAATATTTTGATCCAGATTTTGAGTATTGCATTAAAAGTCGATACTGGCACAACACAGTATGTACAAAAAAATAAACAAACAAAAACTTTTTTTGGAGGTACACAAATATCTGTTAAGTGGATATTTATGAAACAGTGACAGGGAGATATGAAGTGAAAACAGTACATAGTGTTGAAACTAAAAGGCCATGAAGGTTACCAGAGAAAAGAAACGAGTGAATGGTGGTCTTATGATCATGCTCTTCTTTTGCTCTCTTGACTCTACATGATGTGAGTGAGTACCCTACTTAGAATGACTAACTCCTAGCTGTCAGGTGTGCTAACTGGTTGAACACATTTCTGCACTGTGCATATTAATCAAGAAATGGTAATGTTTAAATATTAATTTTAGTTTCTCAGTCACTGTGCATGCTAATCACTTGTTTGTTTGCAAAAGTAATATGCAGGTCCTTGGGTGACCTGAATATACTGGAGTAATTTAATTATCGATAAGAAAGGAAAAATAAATAAATAACTTGTTACATTTTAATTAGAAAAATAAACAAGAAGCTAATCTGTTTCAGGGTCTCCATTGGCTAGGTATGAATGAATGAGTATGCGTGCACAAATCCACCTGTGATGGACTGACACCCTCTTGGTTGAATGATGATGAGTTAAATACTGGCTTTCCACAACCCTAAACTGTTGTTTCTGTTAGTTCTATAAGTCAACAGATTGATATTTGAGTCATTTATAGAGACTATTTTGCCTGCTACTCACAGTGCAAAATATATCTGGATTCATAAATCAGCTTCTTTGCATTGTATATTTGTGAATAAGAAAAATATAGTTTTAGATAGAACCTTATTCATATACAGTAGATTGATAAAGATGCACAGAAAGCAACCTCATTTTACTTTATCTTGATCTTAATTGCCAACCTCACTTCCACTTTTTTTGTTGTGATAACATATGCAATGTCCTCTCATCCTATGCCAGAGTCAACCATCAAAAAAATTGTAAGAATCCTTAATAAAGCTTGCTAGCTCCAATCAGTTCCAGAGTTGCTGTCTTTTTTAATGACTAACACTGAATAAGTTATATTAATTTTTCCAAGAACTTTAATGTAATTAGTTGAAACAGTTACATACTCTTTGGTTTTCTGACTAAATTACATTCATTTTTAGGTACTGGGAATATTTATTGGTCATGCTTTGTAACTTGTAATAAAAAATATTCCAAAAGAGAATAGTAACCAAATTTTGACCTCATTTCTTTTGACTATCTAAATCGGTGGCTATATTAAATATATGAAAAAGGGAACTATCATCTCCCTTTTGAAAATAAAGTCACCATGCTAATTAAACATTAAATGTTCTAGACCAGCCATACTCAATTATATTAGTGTTGATGAGACTGGGATAAAATTTTACATTACAGGCATAATTTAACAAAAATAAAATTGTGCCAAAAGTAAGGATGCTGAAACATTAAAAACAGTAACTCTAAATTGAAGGGTTTGGAGGTTAATTTACATTAAATCTGGCACAAATGTAATGTAGGAAAATATAATTAACCATCTCTATAAAGTAATTGCTTTTCGTTTTTCTTGAAATCAGACATGGCTAATTTGGATTATAAAAAACCCCAAAAACAGGAAACATCTATTTCTTAGCTCTTTGTTTGGTTATTCATCTTTTGTTAAATTTAGCCTGGCTACAATGTGACACAATGCCACTTTTCAGCGCACGTTAAAGATTGCCTTTTGTCTCATATATGCTTTGTCAATATACCAAATCAGAATTAGAAATTAATCAACTGAAAATGCCCTTTTTGCAAGATAAATAAAGCAATTTGTGTAAAATGGTGTGGAAAACACAAATACTATAAGTAAACTTAAATAATAAAATTAAAATGGTGAATAATTTAATTTTTGTATGACTTACAATATTCAATATGGGATGTTTAGACCAAATTCATAAATATACTTGCATTTTGTAGAAAGCATGCTTCACCTACCTAATCAAAATAAAATGCCATATTGATTGCTGTACATATCTTTACTTAAATAGACCTATGAGATGCAGTTATGGTGGCATAGTCAAAGAGGGAAGGTGCCACAGCCAAATTATTCTGCAAGCCAAAACTGCCTTCATGGTTAAAGTCTTTCAGTTTTATGGTGCGGCAAATGCTTTCAATCTGAAATGAAACTGCCATGAAATGTTAAGCAAATTAACAAAGCCAGATTTAAATTTGTAGGTCCTTCAGATGTGAAAGCTGGCAGAGTATAATCACATAGTGAATTTGTTATTAAGTAGTAACACAATATTTTCAGATTTTATCCTTTTCATTCCAATCCATTCTTCTGTATTTTTCATTAGTACTGATTTACTTTTGCATGCTCTCACTTCATTCATTTTCCCGAAGATACTGAATGTGTTGTCAAATTGTGTTTCAGACAATCGACCATAATGGTTTGAGAAAAAGCTCTGAATTCTGACAAGGCTGAAAGTACCTGTGATTCAAATGTGTTTAAGTGAAGATTGTGTTGATAGAGTATGTTGTTTGTGTCTTTTTATAAAATTTCAGTGAATGTTTTCTGAAAAGCTGCTGCCTCATAGATGTAGTGTCCTGTGTTTGAATCCCATGCCCAATTGTTTTCTGCATGGGGTTCTTTCCTTTGTCCTCCAAAGGTGTGTTTTAAGTGAATTGGTGCCTCTGAACTGCTTATGTGTGTGAGAGTGAGGGTAAGTGCATCAGTAAACATAGTTATGGAAAGAGGCCCTGATATGTGCCGGAGACTGTTAGGATAGAGTTTGGCTCACAAAAACCATGAACTGGATTAAGCTTGTTAGAGAATCTTATTTTATGTAATGCTTTCTGAATATGGAAATTTTGTAAAAGGTAACATGATTCACCTTGGTGTTCTCCTTTATATTAAGAAAATCTGAAATTAAAAAAAGGATATAGTAGACTTTTAATATTCAGTGGTATAAGAGGTAACTTAGAAGGCAAATTTTCATTTTGATAAATCAGGTGGGCGCAACACTTATAGCTCATGAGGTCATAATTTATTTATTTTAATAACATAATAATAGCTCTCTGATACAACAAGTACTGTAAATATATGACACCTTAACACAATACCAAAAATGAAGGGATAACAGATACAATAGAGACACCAAAAATCATTCAAAAAGTATCACCTGGACAATCTTGGAATCCAAATACTTAATGGATAATGCAGTTTAATGTAGAGAAATGCAAAGTGCTACGTGTGGAAAAAAGGAAACATTCAGCATATAAAAAGGGTGTTCCCCTTCTACAGAAAAAAAAACCTTTGAACAAGACTTAAGGGTTTATATTGAACAATATTCTCACTGTTAAAGCAATGTACAGAAGCAATTACAAGTGCAAACAAAGATGCTAGGTTTCACTCTAAACACTGGTGTATATGCAGTAAATTCATGGACAGTATACTCAGATTCTGTTTGTTTACTCACCAGTGTATCCATGGAAATGCTCCACAATATCTTAAAGAACTCCTTATATTACAATCCACTACAAAAAACCTCCGTTTTACAAATACCTACCGCCTTCGCCCCCCTGTGACCAAACTTCATACAATGGGTGACCGAGCCTTTGCAGCCGCTGCTCCACGGCTCTGGAATGCCCTACCAGAGAGCCTGAGAACACAGCAGATTGTGGGCTGTTTTAAAAAACAGCTAAAGACTTTTCTATTTAGGAAAGCTTATTAACAAGAATGCTATAATTATTGTTGTTTTATCTCTGTTTTTATCTTGCCTTTCCTTTGTTTAATCTTTTTATGTTGCACTTTGAGATTTACTGCTAATGTAAAGTGCCCCTATAAATAAAATGCATTATTATTATTATTATTATTATTCTATAATGTGCTATTGAGACCACATCTGTATAGTATGCACAGTTCTAATAACCATGCAGACAAAAAAATATATAGCAACTGTAGAAGCTTTGTGTAAAATATCATATAAGTGCATCCTAAAGAGCGGGTCTTACACTTAGAGACTCAAAGAATACAAATGTCTTGACAGAGAAGGATGCTTGAAGACCTAATGCAGTACCCATTTTTATCAAGCGTCTCAGAATTACTCCTAGTAATTACAGTAAAAGTCTGACTAGGATAAGAATTTGTTCTAACCCAGGGCAGGAAATGAGAAATAGTTATGAAATGTCTTATACCCCTGCCACTTAGGAGTAGGAGTTCAAAATGGCAGCCATGATGACATTTTGTAGTTTTCTGATACTAATTGTTATGAAATGGAGCTAGCTCCAGTTCTTAGCTAGCTGTTTGATGTGATATATATATTGTCAGAAGAACGACCAAAAGACATCGAGAAGGTTTGGGGCAGCCACCCATTTAATCCATTACGGCTGCAAAAGCGATCAAAATTGGCATACATGTTCACACCACCGAGTCCAAAACAGAACTCACTTCCAGGTAGCAAGATGGCAGCTTTAAAGGCCAGTAGCGGAAGTGATGTCATCCCGACCGGAACCAGAAGTGACGTCAGTGGCTGCCCCAGAGCCGGGTGGGATTTCCCTAGAATGGTCTGCAAAAGATCGAGTGGGAAGATTAGTGCACTCCGCCCCCCCCTGGTCTGGCATGGAACTACCTGTATTTAAGCCCTTTAGCTGTCTCCTAAACACACGTGTGTGACAGGGCCCCCCCCTTAGCCCAGACCCGTCGGGTCGGGCGTCCTGCACCGAGAGGTCGTGAACACGGGAGAGAGCGTCGGCATTGGCGTGTAGAGAACCCTTCCGATGAATGAGCGAAAACTTGTAATGTTGCAAATCGAGGAACCACCTCGTGACTCGCGGGTTAGACTCTTTGTGTAGGGCCATCCACTGTAAAGGGGCATAGTCCGTGACTAGAGTAAACTCCCGACCCAAGAGGTACTATCTCAACTGTGTGATCGCCCACTTAATCGCAAGAGCCTCCCTCTCCACTGCCGCGTATCTGGTCTCCCGATCCAACAGTTTCCGGCTGAGAAACATGATGGGGTGTTCAGCACCATCGACACTTTGGCTCAGCACTGCCCCTAGGCCTGTGTCCGAAGCGTCCGTCTGGAGAATAAAAGGCCGTGAAAAATCAGGCGCCTTTAACACGGGTGCCGACGTCAGGGCCCTTTTTAAGTCACTGAAGGCTGCCTCAGTCATATCAGTCCATACCACAGTGTTAGGAGCCCTCTTCTTTGTCAAATTAGTCAAGGGCACGGCTCTCTCTGAAAAACGTGGTACAAACCGGCGGTAATACCCCGCTAATCCGAGAAATGCCTGGACTTGCCGCTTGGTTCGCGGACGGGGCCATGTCAAAATGGCTTGTATTTTAGAGCACTGTGGCTTCACCGTACCACGACCCACCAGGTAGCCCAAATACTTGGCTTCCTCCAATCCAAAGAAACATTTCTTTGGGTTGATACGAAGACCGGCTTCTCCCAATGTCCGTAACACGGCTCCAACCTGCTGTAGGTGTTCCTTCCAGGTGCTGGAATAGATGACGACGTCATCCAGGTAGGCAGCACTATACGTGTTATGGGGGCGGAGCACTTTGTCCACCAGACGCTGGAAAGTTGCAGGAGCCCCATGTAACCCGAATGGAAGGACACGATACTGCCAGTGCCCACTAGGGGTGCTAAACGCGGTTTTACCCTTTGCGGAGTCCGTTAAAGGAACCTGCCAGTACCCTTTGGTCATGTCAAGTGTGGTCAAGTATTCTGCCTGTCCAAGCCTCTCAAGGAGGTCGTCCACTCGAGGCATGGGATAAGCATCAAATAGTGAGACCTGATTAAGTCGACGGAAGTCATTGCAAAACCTCCAACTTCCATCGGGCTTAGGAACCAAGACAATTGGGCTGGACCAGGGACTATGACTCTCCTCTATGACTCCTAGATCCAGCATGCGCTTGATTTCCAGTTCCACTTCTGCTTTCTTTGCCTCGGGAAGACGGTACGGGCGTTCTCGGACTACGACCCCGGGTTCAGTCACTATGTCATGGGCAACCAGAGAAGTCCTTCCGGGGATTTCGTCAACCACCTCCGGGACGGACGAGATAACTATCTCTAGCTCCCGCCTCTGTCGGTTATTTAAATTAGACCCGAAGTTAAGGGTATTACTTTGAGCAAAAAGGGAGCGGTGCTGGCCGGAGGTGGGATCAGGGTCCCGTTCCTTCCACGGTTTCAGCAGGTTCACGTGATATATCCGCTCTCTCGGTCGACGATTGGGTTGTTTCACCAAATAGTCGACGAGCCCCTTTCGCTCTTTAACTTCGTATGGCCCTTGCCAGTGGGCAAGTAGCTTAGAGTGGGAGGTGGGAACCAATACCATGACTCGATCCCCCGGCTGGAACTCCCGGAGTGTCGTGCCACGGTCGTAGTAGTGGGCCTGTGCTGATTGCGCCTCTTGCATGTGACTTTTTAATATGGGTCGAATCTTCGCAAATCTATCGCGTAACTGTGCGATATATTCCAAAATATTAATTGTGGGAAGGGCCTCTCCTTCCCAACCTTCCTTTAGAATGTCCAATATGCCCCGGGGTTGTCGCCCATATAACAATTCAAAGGGTGAGAACCCCGTTGAGGCTTGCGGGACTTCCCGGTAGGCAAAGAGTACGAGGGGGAGGAGCTGATCCCAATTCCTCCCATCCCCGCTGACCACCTTGCGAAGCATCTGTTTGAGAGTCTGATTAAATCTCTCTACTAAACCATCGGTTTGAGGATGATACACCGCGGTTCTCAAGTGCTTTATTTTGAGTAGCTTGGCCGTTTCCTTGAACGTCTCCGAGGTAAACGGCGTCCCTTGGTCCGTAAGGACTTCTTTAGGGATTCCAACTCGCGCAAAGACCTCCATCAGTGCCCGTGCGATTGCTTTAGAATTAGCTGAGCACAATGGGACAGCTTCTGGATATCGTGTTGCATAATCCACGAGGACTAATATATATTTATGTCCTCGGGCCGAGGGTTCCAGGGGTCCCACTATGTCGACCCCTATCCTTTCAAAGGGAACATCAATTAAGGGGAGGGGAATGAGAGGAGCACGGTCCCTCCTAGGAATTTGCCGCAGCTGACATTCCGGGCACGAAACACAGAAGCGGCGAACCTCCTCGTTAATTCCCGGCCAATAAAAACGGAGCTTAATACGCTCTAAAGTTTTTTCGGTGCCCAAGTGGCCTCCTAGGAGATGGGCGTGCGCTAACTCACAAACTTGCCGCCGGAAAGTTCGTGGAATTAGCAGCAACTTCCGCACTCCCCCCTCGTGTTCACTGACCCGATATAATAAGTCATTTTCTAACACAAAGTGGGGTCCTTGTGGCATGGGCTGATTGGTGCGTTGGCCGTTGGCGAGGACTACTACATTCTTCGCAAACTTAAGGGAATCATCATTCCACTGCTCCCTTCTAAATGAGGCCGGTGTTTGTCTGAATTGAAAGCTCAGATCTGAGAGAGGGTCTGGGCTGACCTCAAGGGGCGGAGAGTCATCCCGCTCTGGTGAGGTGCGGACTGATGACGTATTCGCCCGCGACGGGCCGGGAAGCTCTCCGTCCTCCTCGGGGTTTCCCATATCTCTCTCCACCGGCTGCGTACACGGTGTGGAGACAACCTGAGATGGTGTATTCCCATCGGTTACTAGGCCTAATTTTGAATAAGGCGAGATCAGTACTGCACCGCTTTTAATGTCAGACCAGTCCCGCCCGAGAATCACCGCACACGGTGGATTTGGATGTACAGCCACAACGAGTTTTCGTAGTATTCCTCCGTGGCAGATGAAACACCGGGCGGAGTCATAGGCGCGGACATCTCCGTGTACACAGGTAATTCTGGTCTTTGTTTTTAACCACTGTCGCGGTAGTACATATCGGCAATCAACAACAGAAATGTTGCTGCCGGAATCAAATAAGGCTTCTACCTTGTGGCCATTTACTATGACCTCACCTTTATGAGCCAAAGCCAGGGGGTTTGAAAGCGCACACAACCCATCCCTCTCTCTCCACTTACATTCCGCCTCGCCTCCGAGCGAGGACCGCGCCCGCGGGATCGGGGACTCCGATGCAAACTCCGGTGTATGTCGAGAGGGCAGTGTAAGAGGGACGTAATCTCTACGGCTTCTACTTAAGGACCGTTCAGCCCTCTCAAATTGCGAGGCTGCCCTAGATGTTTCTATGAGCTCAATGAGCTCGTTTATATTTGCAAATTCTCCCCAGACCGGCTGGGCGAAATGCTCTGGCAGGCTATTTATGAACAAAAAACAGGTTATTTTTTTCACTACCTGGAAGGTGGTACATTCAGCGGGCCTTAACCAGCCGGCCACCTCTTCCCATAGAAGGTCTAGCTGTTCTTGGGAAGACCGTTCAGGGTTAAACCTCCAGTTTTTAATTTTCTTCACCTGCTGGTCTGGGGAATGTCCACCTTCCTCTGGGACCTTAGCCCCGGTGGAACGGACAGCTCTCTCCTCCGAGAGAGCATAATAAGTCCCCATCGTATCCCCCATAGAGACCAGCCCACGTCTGTGTGTCCCAACGACACTCTCCCTATTCAATTGAGGTGACCCAGAAATAGACAAAGGGAGCGGAGTCTGCACCGGTTCTTCCCGAAACCCGAGACGCACTCCCCACCCGAAAGCTCGGCCCAGGTACTCTCCCACCTGGACATGATTCAGGTCCGGTCCCGTTCTCTTCAGGGATTCCTCCATCCTGCCGACTACGCCACTGTCAGAAGAACGACCAAAAGACATCGAGAAGGTTTGGGGCAGCCACCCATTTAATCCATTACGGCTGCAAAAGCGATCAAAATTGGCATACATGTTCACACCATCGAGTCCAAAACAGAACTCACTTCCAGGTAGCAAGATGGCAGCTTTAAAGGCCAGTAGCGGAAGTGATGTCATCCTGACTGGAACCAGAAGTGATGTCAGTGGCTGCCCCAGAGCCGGGTGGGATTTCCCTAGAATGGTCTGCAAAAGATCGAGAGGGAAGATTAGTGCACTCCGCCCCCCCCCTGGTCTGGCATGGAACTACCTGTATTTAAGCCCTTTAGCTGTCTCCTAAACACACGTGTGTGACAATATATATATATATATATATATATATATATATATATATATATATATATATATATATATATACAGTAATCCCTCGCTATATCGCGCTTCGCCTTTCGTGGCTTCACTCCATCGCGGATTTTATATGTAAGCATATTTAAATATATATTGCAGATTTTTGGCTGCTTCGCGGGTTTCTGTGGACAATGGGTCTTTTAATTTCTGGTACATGCTTCCTCAGTTGGTTTGCCCAGTTGATTTCATACAAGGGACGCTATTGGCAGATGGCTGAGAAGCTACCCAGCTTACGTTTCTCTTTCTCTTGCGCTGCCTTTCTCTGATCCTGACGTAGGGGGATTGAGCAGGGGGGCTGTTCGCACACCTAGACGATACGGACGCTCGTCTAAAAATGCTGAAAGATTATCTTCACGTTGCTATCTTTTGTGCAGCTGCTTCCTGAAATGACATGCTGCATGGAGCTTTGCATACTTAAAAGCTCGAAGGGCATGTATTGATTTTTGATTGAAAAACAAACTCTGTCTCACTTTGTCTGCTCCTGACGGAGGGGGTGTGAGCTGCCGCCTTCAACAGCTTTGTGCCGCGGTGCTTCACATACTTAAAAGAAAAACAGCCCTATTGATCTGTTTGCTTTTCTCTCTATCTCTGTGACAGTCACTGCTCCTGACAAGCACTCCTTTGAAGAGGAAGATATGTTTGCATTCTTTTAATTGTGAGACGGAACTGTCATCTCTGTCTTGTCATGGAGCACAGTTTAAACTTTTGAAAAAGAGACAAATGTTTGTTTGCAGTGTTTGAATAAAGTTCATGTCTCTCTACAACCTCCTGTGTTTCTGCACAAATCTGTGACCCAAGCATGACAATATAAAAATAACCATATAAACATATGGTTTCTACTTCGCGGATTTTCTTATTTCGCGGGTGGCTCTGGAACGCAACCCCCGCGATGGAGGAGGGATTACTGTATATATATATATATATATATATATATATATATATATATATATGTATGGAAGAGAAGGTCTGTGATACGGTTTGCATATTTGCAGCTGGAGATCCACAAAGGGAGAAAAAATGAATCACGTATCATAAAGTAGTTTTTTTGAATCAGAACCCCCACCCCACCTGGCACTCACTCCCTTATCACCACAAGGTGTCTGAAGGTACAGCGCGCATCCTGGCCAAGTCAGGTGTCAGAATAGCACACAAACCTACGAACAATCTGCGCACGGTCCTGTTTAATGCTAAAAACAAGAAATCGATAGCAGAAACACGAAACGCAGTTTATAGCATTCCATGCAGTTCTTGCTCAGCGGTATACATAGGACAAACTTCAAAAAGAATCGCAACACGTATACAGGAACATCGCAATGCCGTCAGAAGAAAGGACTCACTTTCATTGATCTACACGCATACTAAATCAACAGGACATACATTTAACTGGGACAATGTACAAGTAAAATTTAAGGCCAATACTAAAAGTGCCAGAGAGCTGGCCGAATCTTGGCTATCAAATAAGAACGCCATCAACAGACACTTGGACATAAATCCAGCATATGCAAACTTAAGAAGAACATGTTCATAATAAATAAACTGTACACCCAATACCCCCACCCCCATCACACTGACTTAGCCACCCCCACACCCACACCCCCTCCACGTAATGTTTTGCTATATATTGCCTTTGATTCTTGTAAGTCTAAGCATCATCCTCTGATGAAGACCCCTGGCAGGGGTTGAAAGCTCAGGAATAAAAACTACTTTATGATATGTGATTCATTTTTTCTCCCTTTGTGGATCTCCAGCTGCATATATATATATATATATATATATATATATATATATATATATATATATATATATATATATATATATATATATATATATATACAGTAATCCCTCCTCCATCGCGGGGGTTGCGTTCCAGAGCCACCCGCGAAATAAGAAAATCCGCGAAGTAGAAACCATATGTTTATATGGTTATTTTTATATTGTCATGCTTGGGTCACAGATTTGCGCAGAAACACAGGAGGTTGTAGAGAGACAGGAACGTTATTCAAACACTGCAAACAAACATTTGTCTCTTTTTCAAAAGTTTAAACTGTGCTCCAAGACAAGACAGAGATGACAGTTCAGTCTCACAATTAAAAGAACGCAAACATATCTTCCTCTTCAAAGGAGCAAACAAATCAATAAGGCTGTTTGCTTTTAAGTATGCGAAGCACCGCGGCACAAAGCTGTTGAAGGTGGCAGCTCACACCCCCTCTGTCAGGAGCAGACAGAGAGAGACAGATAAAAAAATCAATACGTGCCCTTCGTGCTTTTAAGTATGCGAAGCACTGTGCAGCATGTCGCTTCACTAAGCAGCTGCACAGAAGGTAGCCAACGTGAAGATAATCTTTCAGCATTTTTAGACGAGCGTCCATATCGTCTAGGTGTGCGAACAGCCCCCCTGCTCAATCCCCCTACGTCAGGATTAGAAAAAGTCAGCGCAAGAGAGAGAGAGAGAGAGAGAGAAAAGTAAGCTGGGTAGCTTCTCAGCCATCTGCCAATAGCGTCCCTTGTATGAAATCAACTGGGCAAACCAACTGAGGAAGCATGTACCAGAAATTAAAAGACCCATTGTCCGCAGAAATCCGCGAACCAGCAAAAAATCCGCGATATATATTTAAATATGCTTACATATAAAATCCGTGATAGAGTCAAGCCGCGAAAGGCGAAGCGCGATATAGCGAGGGATCACTGTATATATATATATATATATATATATATATATATATATATATATATATATAATATGATATCTTCTAAAAGTTTAAGCAAAACTGTATCCATCCCTTTATTTTTCAAATTGCTCAATCCAGTTTGAGGCGCTGTGGTGCTTAAAATTACCCCAGCAAAAACAGGCACAAGGTAGAGACCATCCTTGGATGGGGCACCATTCCACTTCACTCATACACACATTCACAGTCACTTATATGTGGTCTATTTAGAGTTGCTTTTAATGATCTGTTACAATTAAAATACAACAATGGTCAAGTAAAGCTGGCACTTTCATGAGTCTTCTAAAATCTTTTAGATTTTTTAGTTAACGGTATTAACTATAAAATCAAACTGTGTTAATGGTCATAAAAGTATATGCCATTGTATTACAAAGCCTTCTAAAGTTAGTGAAGTTTTCCAAAGCGTCTATGTAAACAGGCTTTTGCCCTTAAGAAACAATTTTAGGACACAGAGTTCTTCTCAGATCAAACATCATGTTAATATATTTTGAATATGTTACCCTCTCATTCACGGAATAAATAAAAGATTGAGATTATTAACATGTATAATGCATTTTCTGTAGACAGGGACACGTCATTGTAAAAGCAATTCTCCAAGACCTAAATAAGCAACAGCAGGCATAGGCAGGAGCCTTCTGAATTATAATCACAAACATCTATTTTGTATTACAGACAGATTTAAGTTAATAGTTTATTCTTGTTTACAACAGTAGAAGTCTTTGTGGTTGATTTGTATATACTGTATTGAATCTGCATGCATATGCACCTCATTCAAATAAGTTACAATAATAGCTTCCTTTATGGTTATGTTTCATTCCTTTTGTAACTGCCTATTTATCGTTTGAGAGAAATCACTTGAATTTCCATTTGGAAAGTGTTCAGAGGGATCCCACAACATGCATAACAATGCATCCTTCTGCTATGCATGGCACACTTGCCAAGATATGCTCTTGTATGCAAAGCTATAAAACTAAATTTTAACAACTTATAAAGAAGTATTTGCTTTTAAAAGGCTAGAACATTTTATGACTACTGGGATAAACATCTCCTGAATAATATATTATATTTGATTCATTCATCAAAAGTAAAGAGATATGTTTAATGCCATTTTAATCTGTTTTTCTATACGATAATCAAAAAAGATGGCAAGGATTTCAAAATGTAGTATCTTTTTAACTCTTTTAGGGCTAATTTTTTTTTTGTTTCTTTTCTCCCAGGGCTGAATATTTTTCCAAAAACTAACATTTTTAAAAAAGAACACAAAGCAATTGTTTAACACATCAAATCAACAAAAAATATTTACTTTTGACAAATGTTACTGTCTTGCATGTTGTATGAGCCTGCATACTCTATGATTTCACATACATATTACATACATTTTACACAGCAAAGTCTGATCTCGCTCAAAGCAGCCAATTTCAGTCATTGCCACATTGCACTCCTTACAATATGTGTTGCTTTGATGCCTATTTTTCAATTGTCTGTTGCTGCACTTTCTAACATATATTGTTAGTGTGTACTGTAGAAAGACAAGTCACCCATTTGCCATCGTGCCATGCCACTGCCACCAAGTTTTCTTCCTGCATGAAAACCGTATTGTCACCTCTTTTCATCTTCTGAAACTTTATGAACTTTATGTATGGCATTATAGCCTGGCTCACCCCATGGGATTTGCTTCTGTTTATTACAGAAGTGAATAAAACTTTGCAGCAGCACGTACCTAAGCCACCAGGGGACAAAACACATTTGGACCAATGCTCCCTGAAGTTATATCACCAGTTCTGTCCCATCTCTATTTGTAATGCCACAGCGCGCTTCATCTCGTCATTCGTTGTGGGTTTCCACTTTGAAAACGAGAATGCGATGCAAACGCAGCCCGCGATTAAAAAAAAATCTCTGCCTACCTGTTTGTCTCGTCTGACAGTAGCTGAAAAGCAGCATCAGGAGAGAGCAGCCTGAAGTACAGCAGCTGGTGATCTGTCGTGTCCAACAGCAAGCCATGCCGTCTTGTAAACTCCGGTAGCCAGATCGGCTCTCAATGGATCAATGTCTGTGTATTTATCCCCTGCGAACTTTACCGTAGATGCATCGGCTGCGCGAAGGCACTCAACTGGCAGCAGATCCGCTGGCGCGGCATCGGCTGGTGTCTGATCAGCTGATGCCTGCTTCTAACTCTCTTGCTCAATCTCCTGATCACTGCCAATAAAGTCCGATTCTGAAAAATCAAGAGTCCGACTCCGCGATAATGCACAAAACATCGCCTGCCGAGTGTTTTCTTTTCTGCACTTGCTTCGCTGCCTTTTCACATGTCGGTGCCATCTTGCCTTTGTTTACATTTCGCAACTCACGCACACGCAATGTTTATTTGCCGAGTCAATGAGTCTAGCATTCCTCCAAGCACAGAGGGAATGCCTGTGACGTGACAGTGAGATTTGTTGCCATTAACAGCTGATTGTCACCCCCTATCCCTGGATGTCGACTTTTGTCGACATTCGCCTTCAACCCCTCCTGTCGACAAAAGTCGACATCCGCCCTAAAAGAGTTAAATAAGGAATGCAACACAATCTTATCTATTTTTGAAAACTGTGTAGGAAATCTCTGAATTTATTATCATACCTTAATAGGTCTGAAAGTGAGTACCATTTATTATACTACAAGTAGCAGCAGAGCAAGACCTGCATGTCAAGGAGGAGTGAATCTCATCATGCACAGTCAGGGAGGGGAAGAGGGAGCAATTCTGTCTCCCTTCTGTATTTTCAGGCAACATTCATGCTACTTTATGATGATTTTCACTTTGACATGGTTTTATAGCATTTTCTTGCTATTTTGCACTTGACCTAAGGGCCCCAATCATCTCGCTGACTGAGATCAAGCACATAATGCCATGCAGCTAATAATGCTAGCCTTGCTCAGAAAAGGTAAGGGCCAAAACTTAAATGTAAACCTTTAAATGTTTCAAATATGTCATAAGCAGAAAAGACTACATTTTCATAAATTCTTTTTAGTTTAATGACTTTTAACTACAATGGAATTGTTAAACTAACTTACTTTGCTCTTTTTTTCTGCTCTATTCTTATATAGAAATTATATTTATATAAACTGAACAGTTTGATTGGCTCCAAGTCATACAAGATAAAAGGTATAAGGTGGATTAGGACAATCTTCTGGCCCATCTATTTTTTCAAATAAGTATTCTGTGTCATACGCAATAAAATAATCTTATGCATTCTTCTTGTCTATCCATTTTTTAAAACAGTAGAAATCTTTGGTGTGGATTTGTATATACTCTAATAAATCTGCATGCATATGTACTTATTTGAAATAACTTACAAAATTTAACTAGCAAATCTGAGAAACATATCCGTTCAACAAGGGGTGAAAGAATTAATTTGATAAATGAACAAAGAAGTCAATCCCTCAAACTTGTTTGGCATTGCAATACTGATATTTCATAAAAATTAATGTATACTTTATAACTCCAAATTACAAAGATTGTTGGTATAAAAAACTGCTTCTAAGATTCCTTGATTCCACCTTGGATGAACTTCCTCTTAATTTTAAAACTTTCTTTTTATCCACACACGAGTAAATGACAGTTGCCAACTGATGTCACAGTATGACTTTTGATCTTGTTAGGTATCAGGAATTCTTTCATGGAAACTACTGCGAACATGTGAGCATCAAACATATCACATTGTACACAACACAGCATTAAGATTAAAATTAAAATATTACTGCCAAACTACTGGTGGCAGGTTTTATCCCTGTCATTAGATTTTTTTTTTGGTCTATTTATTTTACCATTTTTTATATCTTCTTTTTTGATTTTTGTAAATATGTTGTTTTCTTCTTTTTGCATTTTATGATTATTTAATGAATACTGCTTTGTTATTATTTTGTAGGCATTAATCAAGTGTATCAAATTAGTCAATGTTCTTTGTACTTTGTGTGTTGAGGCTAAGGGGCACTGCAGCTGTGGAGCCTGTCCTCGGCTTACATAAAGTTACTTCAGTCTAGGGCCGAGATGTTAGCTCATGCTTGTGTTTTTGTATCTCTTTTGATTCCCCTCTGGTGTTGTTGCAGTCCCCTCACCCAAAGTGGAGTGAAGCTTTTAAAAATATACAAGAAAGCAGGCCCAACTCACATCAGCCAGCCAAGAGGAGGTACTATGAAAAGCAGCCTAGCCTCCACTTGAGTTGCTGGTTTTGGCCTACACTGGGGTAAAATGCACTTAACTCTCAAAGTTTAAAGATATACGCTGAAATGTCCCACAATATAGTCAAAATGCCCTACTATGGACCCTTGGCTAGTATAGAGCAATGCAACAAAAACATCTTTATAAAATGGAAATTTATTAACAAAAAAAATTCAAAAACCTAAAAAAGGAGTTACCAACAAGACAATCGTAAGAAACAAGTGCTTAAAAACTTTTCAGAAATCAGAATCCTCAAAACAGTGCACCTGTTTTAAAGAAGCATAGAATTCTAGTGTGGTTAGAACAGACGTTTGTAAAAATATTTTTTTCAATTGTTTTTCAATCCTAGCACTGACTGGCAAACACTTAGCTGCATGGTAGTTAGTGCTGCTGGAGTCATGCAGTGTGTGTAGTCTGCGTATTCTTTCCACGTTATTGTGGCTTGTCCTTTTTCACTTCAAAGCCATTTGATATTAAATTTGAGGTGTTGACGTTTAAAGTTAGGAAGTTCATAGCTAACATTTTTTACTGAGAAGCAGGTGTTTGCGAGACTTTTTCTATAGTCTTTCAATCTATATTGCTGCATTTTGTTAGATGATGACAATGTCAGAGGGTATCACGATGATCTGGTACTGGCTGAGATGGACCAGACACCATCATCCCATTGTCTGATGTGAACGGCATGTCTCACTAGTCATTAGCAAAAGAAAGACTGATATTATTAGATAGCTAAGTTAATGTTTATGTTAGAGAAGTCTGTGCAAATATAGAAAAATTCTGGTATGTCCCCACCAGAACTTTCAACGCAAAAACTCTACTGCTACTATAACACTGTACAACAAAGTTTTTGCTTCTTGAACACTGTTGGGTTTTTCTTATAGATTTTTGGGTGCTGATCACAAATATCCCATCACGTACCATTTCAGAGAAATCTTCAGTTTTGTCATGATTTTTTCTTATATTTGTATCCAAACATTTTCGCTCCTGTAAGTGACTCATCAACAATGGTTTGTGCAGCCTGGGCATGTACAGGCATGGAATCAGGCCAGATTGGAAGCTGTTCTGTGGAAGCTGACATCCTGGGCAGGTCTGAATGAGCTTGACGCTGTCTCAGCATGCTATAAAGTTGGCTTGCATACACCGATGCTGCTTATTTGGTTAATATAGATAGTCAGTGTGTATGTATAGTATCAGTATAGTAAAGTATTACATCTGTAGCAATATAACAGTAAGTAAGGTTGATTCTACAGACGTTTTGGTGTCGGGCAATATGTCTCATCAATGTCGTAACAGCCACGATACATTCTGCTATATCTGTGGCGAATATACACTTGCGCCTAAGAGACGTTGGATGACTGCTCTTGTGAAGAAAGCTTATCATTTGTATTTCGACTGCAAAATTGGTGATTAAGACAAGGAACGGGCACCTCACATTTGCTGTGCAACATGTGCTGTCAGTTTGAGAGCCTGGCTCAGAGGCACTTGAAAGACGATGCCTTTTGCTGATCCGATGATATGGCGAGAACAGAAAGACCATGTGATGGACTGTTCCTTCTGTTTGACTAATGTGTCAGGTTTCTCTGCCAAAAACAAGAAGTCAATTGAATATCCTAATCTGCCTTCAGCAATGAGACCCGTGCCACATGACGACAGTCTTCCAATTCCGAAACCACCAGAGGATTGGACCTTAGACGAACCAGATGAAGTAACTGCAATGCAGCGTACTGACAGTGACATTGACCTGGATTTTGAACCGTGCTCATCAGACGAGCCACATCTGATAACACAATCCGAATTGAACAATTTGGTCAGAGATTTGGGTCTGTCAAAAGCTGCTGGGTTCGAGACTGCAGGAATGGCGTTTGCTGTCACTAGGTATGAAAATTTCTGTGTTTCGAGGCCGACATCATGATATAACTAATTACAAATACAGATACAACCAATACACAATGGCAACATTTATCCTTCAGTACCTGTTGGCTATGCAGCACACATGAAAGAAACGTATGAGAATATGGAAATGTTGCTGAAGCACGTCCAGTATAGCAGGAACAACTGGAATATCTGTGGAGATCTTAAAGTCGTTGCTCTGTTACTAGGACTGCAGCTCGGCTATACAAAGTACTGTTGTTTCATCTGTGAATGGGACAGCCATGCCAAAGAGTCGCACTATTCTTGACAGAACTGGCCACTCCGTAAAAAGTTAGTTCCAGGACAGAAAAATGTGGCACATGAATTGCTTGTCGAACCGGCAAAGATATTTTTGCCTCCTATTCACATAAAACTGGGACTCATGAAGAGTTTCATGAAAGCACTGAACAAGGAAGGCGAAGGTTTTCATTATTTAAGACGATGTTCCCAAGAATATCTGACGCCAAGATCAAAGAGGGCATTTTTGTTGGCTCCCAGATTAGACATGTTATGAATGACAAGCGATTTGAAGATCTGTTAGTTGGGCCAGAAAAAATTGCCTGGACAGCCTTCAAAGACGTTGTTGACAATTTTCTGGGCAATTGCAGAGCCCCAAACTACATTCAGCTGGTAGACAAACTTCTCAAAGCATACAAGACAATGAAGTGCAACATGTCACTCAAGATTCATTTCCTCCACTCACACTTGGACTTCTTCCCCGTAAATCTCGGTGCTGTCAGTTACTAACACGGTGAAAGGTTTCACCAGGACATTGCTACGATGGAGAAATGATACTAGGGCAACTGGAATCCGTCAATGCTTGCTGACTACTGTTGGACACTGCAACGTGATGCACCAGACATAGAATACAAAAGAAAATCAGGAGCAAAGCACTTTTAATTCTGTTGAATTTAATAGCTTATGCGAAACATAAATGTGACTAAATACGCTATTGTCAGTAAACATATAAATGTCTGTTTCTCAGAGTTCCTACATGATGCAATAAAACCAAAACTATATTTGTGCATGCCCAGTAGGTAAAAAAACTTTTCAGGAATCAAGACTTTTCAAAAAAGTTGTTGTGCAGTGTAATTAGAAAATATTCTTTACATTTTAATTTTTATAAAAGGAGAGGACAAAATAAGATAACACATCTATGTGGCATAACCATATGGTCTGTATATAAAAAAAAAACACCATAAAGTAATACATACTTTATATTAGTAAGACCTACTTAAATAAACTACAAAATAAATCATGAAGCAAAGTTAAGGACATTACACAAAGTCTTAATTATGAAAATAAACGTTTAACTTTTCTTCCTTACGTTTTGAAATAGGTGCCAGTGAGAAATCGGCTTTCTTTCTCTGAGTCCAATTAAATAAAGATATATTTGCATTTCAAAGACATAACAAACATAATTACCAGGTGACACTACAATTAAGGCACAATAGATTCCATTTCTAAAGCAGGCACCTACAGTTATGCATAACAAGATAGTTTATTAAGGTAAATGTAAATGTCTGGAATGTTTCTGTATATAATACTGTAAGTGTGAGTTGTAAAGTCTTAAACTTGTGGAAGGGGACTGCATCCAGAATAGTAAAACCAAATGGGAAGCACTGTTCTTCACTATGCTAACTGGGATCTGAAACTTTAATTGATATAATGTACAGACTATCTTCATTCTCCAAAGTCTTGTTTTAAACAGAACACAACATTTTGCCAATGGTGTACTAAAGATAAGGTGTGGAGGAATATAACGCCTGCCATACCTTTAGCACCATATTTTGATTAGTGCTTCACTATTAAATGCTGTACATATTGCTGTACACATGGAAAATGAACAGGTTAAAAAAAACTACATACATTGGAAGAAGAAACAGAATTACCCACCACTTTACCACTCATGTAGGAAATACATGTGAATGCAAACACATGAAGATCTTGAAATACTAAATTAAGCTGTCAGATATGCCAATAGTCTTCAGACCTTCTGAGAAATTAATTTTCTAACTTTCAATTCTTTAAATGTCTCCCTGCATAGGTCCACAACTTCAACACACTTCAGAATATATTGTGTACAGAATCAAAACTACGCAGTTATGAATTTTTCTTTTTCCACATGAATGAAAAGTTTTGTTTTTTTTAATTGTTGGTTATGTATTCAGAGTTTCTAAATCCTGGATTTTATTGTTGTGAGTGTTAATTCTTTAACAAAACTACTGTATTTTTATTTTAAAATGTACAAATGTATCTGAAAGTAAAAATATAGTTCTTCAATTAAAAGGAATCCCTTACAACACCTGACTGGTGATGATATTGCTCTTCTTTCGCATACACATGTGCTCTTTTCATTTGATTGTAGATACAGTATTTATACAGTTTTAAGGTTGAGCTACAAAAACCTCAGACCTCGTACCACTGTCATAACATATCCTTTTACTTCTTTTGTTGCTAAGTCTTTGCAGTAGACGCCACTGAGAAATTGGTTGTCTTTCCCCGATTCCAATTAAATAAAGATGTATTTGCCTTTCAAAGACTTTTCTCTGTTTCCTCCCCATTGGAATAATTGATTGAGCCCTTGGGCCTGTGATGAATGGATTTCTAACTTAAAGATGAACAGGTAGATGAATTGGCTGCCTTTACAGAAGAGTCAGGAGAGCACTGGAAGTGCTGACATGGTGACAAAAACAGTGTCCATGGTGTCTTCAGGTCTTAGGCTCAGAGAGGGGTTCTGTGGTGTGATGGGGCCTCATTCTGTCAACATGCATTTTCAGCCTGGTAGCTATTATTTTTATACTCACATATTCATACTGTATTCATAATTACAGATGTAACAACAATACCTTTTCTCACAGGCATATTTATAAATAGTAGGGACTAATTTTGCATATTTTGAAATATTTTGTACATTTTGAAGCACAATAGCTTATTTTTGTTAATGAAGCATAAACTGGAGTAGACACTTCAGTTTATGTAATTCTAGACAACTGAAAAAAGTGTATTTTAATTATTTAATTGTTCCTTGAATATGAAGTAGTTGGAGATAATTATTAAGTTTAAGAGTAACATTTATATAAGTGATATTCGTAGTGTACGGTTATTTAAGTGATATGTCATACTGTACACAGTGGCTACAGACATTGAATAATACATGGGACTTGTCTTTATTATATAGCAGTTTTCAACTACTGAACAAACAACTCACTCATACTATTCTGCTGTTTTGGAGGTGAAAACTACAACTACAGTGGTTGGATTGTATCATTATAGATAAAATGTTAGGAATTCTATTTTTTATGAGAGATTTATGGTTGAAGCTCTCAGTATGTCCTGCACACAATCTTCTCAGTAACACTTTAGAAATGAAACTACCTAGGATCATTAATTAATCAGTTACTGCTCTGGAACAAGACTTTAAAAAATACTTTTTTTTAGTTTTAATATGATTTACAATGCACCTGTGACATCACAATAGAATAGGAGATACAAAAAGTGCATGTGGCAGTTTTTTCCATGTAACAAGACCTCAAAAAAGGCCTAATATGTCATTCTTACTCAGAGTGTAATTTAAAAAATTCTGGGTGGTGAATTATATTTGGCAGTGAGAGTTGAAGAAATGTATTTTGTACAGCTGCTGTCAGGAATCATGGGACAGTTGAAAAGAAGGGGTGGCCGTGGACAGCCTTGTCTCACTCCTTTTCTTAATAGGAAAGGGAAGAGAGATTGAGCCATTGGTGAGCATAGCTGCTGTTGGTGATGAGTAAAATGTTTTGAGTAAGTTAATTAATTCCATTGTGTTCATTACCCACCATAAAAACGTCCAGCTCATGTGGTCAAAAGTTGTGAAGCTGTGTTCTTAACAGAGAGCAATGCATCGATAATATGTAAAAGTTGTTAAATGTCAGAATGCAGTCACTGACATATAAACCCAATTTAGTCTGGATGAATTAAATTAAAAATGACTTTCTGTAGTTGGCAAGCAGGGACCTTAGCTAGTAAGACAACATCAGTGTTCATAATTAAGATAAGGCAGGAGTTTTGACATAATGTGGGATTTTTACCTTGTTTTAGATCAGAGCAGTAAGTGCCATGTTGATAGTTGTTACTAGAAGTTTCTGATGTTCTACCAGATTTCATGGAGTCCAGTGCCTCTGACATTTCAGCTAGAGATATAGGTGTGCCCAGAAGGACTGGAGAGTCACCTTGTTTAAAAGCACTTCAGTTTTAGAAAAGCAGGCATTCTTTAGGTATTTCAGAATACAGTTTAGGATAAAAATCTTTGCTAATTTTTTTTAATTCACTGGAGAAGCAGAAACGTTTCCCTTAATAGAGAAGAACAAACACAACATAATAATTTTTTCTTGAGTCTTTTCATTAGTAATATGATATTCTTTGCACTTTACCCATAAAATAATAGTAGGAACTCATACTGCAGACTTAAAATTCTGTCCTTTAGAGTAATGATGCATTAAGTTCTGATGTAATGTTGGACACAGATTGCTTGCATTCTTTGTTAGACATTGGGAAATTTGTTCATTCCATTACATGAGTGCTTAGTTTCAAGTACAGCAATTTCATGAACCTTAACACAGCTTTGATAGAAAGAAAATGAAACTGTAAAATTATTATTAAATCCCTTAATTTCTTTCCAGATCATCTCATAATTGTCACCCAACCCAAGACTAACTTTACCAATTTGGTAGTGAATTGCTCACAAACATCTTTTTGTTATTTAAAAGGAAGGTATTAAATCATAGAGCATGACAAGGAAGAGGTTTCCATTGCATAATACTGTTATGATCAGAAATGAAGGAGGAGGAGGAGGAAGAGGAGAAAAGTGACGTAGTTGAGTAGGAAAAAAATAACCGTCTATGAGGGATGAGTTTTATTGAAAGTGGAGGAAAAAAGAAAAATTTTGTAGAAGATGAGTGTAGGAAAGAAAAGGAATGGGATAGGTTACGATTAACACAGAACTTTCTTAGAGCTAATACAGAGTGTGGAGTATGATGCAGTAAGGAAAATGGGGATCTGCCTAACTTAGGATTCATCTATGCATTAAAATTAATGGC
Organism: Erpetoichthys calabaricus; assembly: GCF_900747795.2. Classification (NCBI taxonomy): domain Eukaryota; kingdom Metazoa; phylum Chordata; class Cladistia; order Polypteriformes; family Polypteridae; genus Erpetoichthys; species Erpetoichthys calabaricus. The sequence continues at coordinate 61,682,544 of NC_041403.2, forward strand.
AACCACATGATCATAATTCAAAAATTTAAGAAGGCAGATATTACTGCAAACTTACACTTTCACAAATCCATTATTTAAAGAAAGAATTGGCCAATTCCATCTGTTTCTGAATCCATACAATTAATGTGTATCCATCTTTAAATAAGAAACAGCATACCTCATTTTTATGATTGTGAAAAGTAGGCTGGCTCATCATAATGTTTGCCTTTGCCTCTGTAAGAGCCATATCAATGTATTGCCAGTAAAGGAAATCATTACTTCCAGGCATTGTGTAATCAGCAGCCTTTAACAGAAGCTCTGTGTTCCTTCTGTTTTTGTTCTTTTTGTTTCTGATCTTGTTTTACTTGCTACTGGACAGGGTTTCCCCCAGGGGACTAATAAAGATCTATCTATCTATCTATCTATCTATCTATCTATCTATCTATCTATCTATCTATCTATCTATCTATCTATCTATCTATCTATCTATCTATCTATCTATCTATCTATCTATCTATCTATCGAAGTTGTACGCTGTAGGCAGGAATTCTAAACTCTAGTGTTCCAAGTATTCATAAAGATATCAACCATAATCAGAAGTGGAAAAGAAATGACAAATAACAACATGAAATCATGTGAAAAAGTACACCACCTGAATGTTTTGGTTTTTATTTTTTATAACATGTGGGCATATCAATATTTGATCTTCATTTAAATAGTATCTTCAGATAAAGGTGATGTGACTGAAAAAAACAACAAAAATTAGATGAAAAAGAAGCTGATATGTAATTTACATCTGTAAAAAAAAAAGTAAGTACACCCTTGGCTCTAATGACTGGTAATGCCCTTTTGGCAGAAACAACCTTAAGTAGGCATTTCCAATAGGCATCTACCAGTCCTTGATATCAACTAGGAGAAAGTTTTTCCCGCTTCTCCATGCAGAATTCTTTCAGTTGTGTGATGTTTAAGAGGTGTCTTGCACATACAGTCCTTTTCAAAAGCTCACAACAGCACTGTGGAGTGATTCCGATCCGGCCTTTGACTTGGCCATTCCAGAACCCTTTATTTCTTCCTTTTCAACAATTTGTTGGTGGATTTACTGGTATGTTTAGGGTTATTGTCATGTTGCACGGTCCACTTCCAGGTGAGCTTCAATCTACTGACAGAAGGTCTCAATTTATCCTCAAGCAAGACTTCATAATGGATTTTATAATAATGAGCTAACCAGGCCCTGTCTTAGCAAAGCAGCCCCAAACCATACCGTTTCCACCACCATGCTTTACAGCTGGTTGAACGCCGACTTTGGCTTTTGCTAAACATGCCTTTTGGTAATGCAGTTAAATACCTCTATCTTTGCCTCATCTATTCAGAGCACATTGTTCTAGAAGTCCTGGACTTTGCCTATTGTAGATGTTCATGGGCAAACTTCAGTCTTGCATTGATGTTCTTTCGTGAGAGCAAAGGTTTCTTCCTGACACACCACCCATACAGTCTAATTTGTGCAGCCTCTTCCTAATGGTAGACTCATGAACTTTGATATCTACAGTGGCAAGAGCCACCATTCTGCTCTTGGTCTGAACTTGCTGGAGTGATCTAGCCTGGACAAGGTGACAGATATTTTAAATCTTCCTCATTTGTTAATGATCTTTTGGACAATGAGATTGTTGATTTCCCACACTCACAGGCATCAATAAACTTCTTTTTGAAGGGGTTAGAGAGCTCTTCTATGTAGATGTGGTGATAACACACACTTAAACAACAAATAACAAACTAAACTCATTGCTAAAATTTAAATAAGATGTTCCCCTTCAAGATCCTCCATAATGATGTTATAATGATTTGGTGCACATGATTCTAATTTTAATAATTTGACGTAGTTATAAATGCAGGAGTGTATTTACTTTTTCAACATGCACAATCTGTATTTATGTTTATTTAAAATATATTTAAATTTTCACTGCAAAATGTAAATGTGCCATTATGTTTGTTATATTTTATCACCAATAAGTACAGAAACTATTTAAATTAAGATCAAATCTTGATATATACAAATACATTAACCTTCTTCTTCTTCTTTCAGCTGCGCCTGTTAGGGATTGCCACAGTGGATCATCTTTTTCCAGATCTTCTTGTCTTCTGCATCTTTTTCTGTTACACCCATCACCTGCATGTCCTCTCTCACCACATTCATAAACCTTCGCTTAGGCCTTCCTCTTTTCCTCTTGCCTGGCAGCTCTATCCTTAGCCTCCCTTTCCCAATATACCCAGCATCTCTCCTCTGCATATGTCCAAATCAACGCAATCTCGCCTCTCTGAATTTGTCTCCCAACCATCCAAAAAAAAATACTTTTTTACATGATGGTAAAGAAAAGAATGCTGTGCAAGCCATTGAGAGTAGGAAGTTTCCTGTTTGATCACAAGTGGCAAAGTGTTATTTAACTCAGCACCCATTCCATAAACATTTCCAGAACATTCTATGTTAGATCCAATTAACCCAAACCATTCTCTCCAAAAACCACTTCCCAACAAACCACAGAATAGAGGTTAGGATAGTAAAATGAGTGTAACTATGGAAGTAACTCTGCAGAACTGCCCACCCAGAGCCATTAGCTGAGCCTTCTCCTGAATGTACTATATTGAAAAATGATGCGTTAAGGGAAATGAAGTTTGTTGTAAAGAAGACTCTAAAATACAACAATGAATTGGAAGATGAGCTGATAGGCCTAAAGTGAAGGTGCAACAAGCAACATTTTCCCCTAACCCCAACACAGTTCAACCCATTCACCTTGAAAAGTAATGCATTACATTATGAAATACAATAGCCATAAAATAAATAAGGCATGTTGAGAAACCCAGTTGGATATAATAGATAACTTTTTTGGGAGTCTAATAAGCATCCTTTGTGATTCGGTTTGGTAAACAATTCTAACCGTTGTACCAATGTTGCAACTTTACCAAGCAGAATTTAAAATTGGTTTATTTTTGACTCTGCTATAGATTGTATTCTTTCACGGGGTGAGTGGCTGCTCCTGTGGCTACTTGTCAAGCTTCGCGACAGGGTAGGCTTGCAGCAGTCATCTATTCTGCATTTGCTCAGCAAATTTTTATGTAATGGATGGCATATTAGGAAAATGATTGAAACAAAGTCAGACTACATTTTAAAATACATATAACAGCAGATTTTTTCATTGTAGAACCATCAAATATTCTTTTTTCTTTTTTTTTTTCATTTTGAATTGCACAGCTTGTTCTAGCAGAATCTTGCCTGGAATTAAATTCTTTGAGAAAGTAACCTTGCTTAATTCTCCAGGAACTATGTATTTTTTAAATGTTTTATCATGTATATCAAAACATGTTCATTGATCAAAATACTCAGAGGAATACTGATCAAATATTTAGAATTTCTATCTTCTGCTGTACAAACTTCCAGCAATACAGATGGGTTCATTTAAAGTTAGCATTTTATTTTTATTTAATATGAAGCAAGAATATGTTTAAAAAACAATCTATTATTTGTGGTTATTCAAAATGATAAATAATTTATTGGAGGTGTATTATTGCATAGTAGTTTAAATCCAAAGATAGCAAACATAACATACAGCATAATTAGCCTAGAAATGGAATAATCAGGGATCAGAAGGTCACAACCAACTAAATGACCGAACTGAAACATGTAAATGATTAAAGATAAGTGGAGCTTGGTAGGTAAGTGAAGGTCGGTAAGTAAAGACCTGCCTATCTATTTAATACATGCTTTATATTGAATACTAAGAATATAAGTCTGTATAAAGCAGAAGAAAATATATTAGAAACATACAGTGTAACAATAATTTGTATAATATTATTTCAAGCAGCACAGGTCAATAGTTAATCATGGCTTATGTATTCATTAAGTTAAGTAAAGCTAAAATTTACTTAACTCAGTTTTTAAAATTATTAATTAATTATTGGTAGTGTCCACACTATTTCATGTCGGCCATTTTTCAAAGTTAGTGTAAGTGGATACTTCTGTGCTTGTTTTCCTTTGGAAAAGAACAGGTGCTAATAGAAAACTATGAAATATCACAACATATAATGATAAAGTTTCAATATTTCTTCTAGATTTAAGTTTTAATTCAGATGCAAAACCCAGACCTTAATGCATTTTCATAAATTAGAAGTTAACAAACAAAGTTGAGATATAGTTCATGAAGAGAATATAAGAATCATTAGAAGCTAAGTTGGAAAATGTGAGTGAAACAGAATTGTATTAGAAGCTGAAGAATATAAAAGTAGCGATTTATTTGCCATTAAAGCTGTTATGCTGTTAATTTTGCATATGGCCTAGGGATAGCAATTTACAGAAGATTCTAAAACATACCATTGGTAACTTTGGAAAGATATGAAAAATTAACAGATGTTGTAGTAAGTTACAGATGTGATAGTGACAGAGAAAAGGGAAGAATTATTTTTACATTAAAATGGCTAAGTTTAGCCTTACAGAGATGTGGTTGAATCTTTATTTTTAAAGAATACTTCTCTAAAATACAGTCCAACTCCTCTAAGTCCTTTCCATTGCAAAAATCTATGAAATTCAGTGTTAAAAATGGATAGGTAGAAAATCTACTGTATCAGTACAAGTCTATAACAGAAATGCAAAGTTAAATAATATTTTTTAAGAATAAAGGTTAAATAAAATTTTAATTTAAAGCTAAATAGAAACTAAAATGAGCATGTCATAATGTAAAGAATATAAACACCACTGACCAATGAGGTATTCAGGGTCCGGAACTGGATCAGAGAGTTCTTCATGACATTGCACCTCTGCTGGCACAGATGCCACTACCATTCCATCTGGGAGCTGTTGGTCAATGCCACGTGCAAAGTTCTTCTGTCTTGAGATACAAAAACAAAACTTAAATGAATGGTTTGAAAAGAAAGTCTGTGGCACTTTGCATAACAACACCTTCAACCTAGATAACTTTCCCTGAATCCATTTAAAAGGTGTTAAGAAGAACTGTGGTTTAACAATAATTACCACATACTTTTTTCTCATATATAGTGCATGAGAAGCAATACTGTATCAATACAACTTTCATTATATGTTGTGTGGGTCAGTTTGTATACTTGAGTTCAGCTTTACTTTTATTAAAATTTATGCTTCTATGTTTTGTACAAATAAATCAAAACTAAAATAAAATAGACGTTATGTGGTTAGGGAACTAAGAAACTAATTTAGATCACTTATGTGTTAAGCAGATGTGGACTTAAGAATTTAACAAGTTAATTCATTAAAGTAATCTTTGATATTTTGGTGTGGTAATAAATTAATCTAGTATAAGGTAAAAGTATCACATTTCTGGGTGATTACCCCAAGAAAATGAAAGTCAACTCATCATAGTGAGAGCAACACAATGCCACTAAGTAAGGAACAGGGCAGGTTTTTGAAAAAGCACTACCATAATACTGAATCATGTACATGCATAAGGCAGGTCAAACTACAGTGTCTCTTGTGTTTCAGGATTAAAAGAGACCAATCATCACAGGTCAAGTGTGGTATTCCAATGTAGCAAGCTTAATTTTTGCCTCATTCATGTATCCCAGAGCCAGTTCTTTCTTTCTGGACTTGTTAATTACAACCTGGATATTGATACTGTTTTCAATGACCTTACGCTTTCAAGCTGAGATCTCCAGCCACTGCGTCAAAACGTCGACTAATATTGAACTGATAACTATGGCTGTAACGAGTGCTACAAAAGAAAGATTTACAATTCTTGCCATATAAATCAATAGTGAACGGTTTCCAGATTATACAGACATTACAGATTGAGGAATAAATTTATTTTTTATTTGTAACAGTTACTATTTTCTTTAGTGACCTTGTTCAAATATATTCACTAGACAAAGTTGTTTTATCATAACATGCAATATCAATGAGATTATTTCTAGAACGTTATCTCATTTTCACCTTGTATTTTGCTGGGGCTACATGCTTCCGCAAAAATTATTCTTTTATTTTGCAGCCTTGACTTGTTGTCTAATCCTTCAACATGTATACCTTAAAACAGGTCATGCTATGCCATTAGTAGTAAAGTCATACATGTTTTTAAATATGGAGCTGAAGCATAAGTCCAAACGGAGTGAAAATTTGTAACCAAAAATCTTTTACCAAAGCCCAAACAGAAACTAAAAGTGTAGTCGACAAAACTAAAGTGAGAAATCTGTATTTCAGAACGTCAAAATGAGCATAAAGCAAAGCACACCACAATCTTGGACAATCAAAAAGTGCATGACCCCTGACTTTTATATCTTGGATTCAGCCAGATCACCAGTTGTGATGTTCATTTGTGCTGCTGTAGATGGCTAGCAACTGTACACAAGTCAACTCCAAAATGGCGGCACTCACAAGAAACAAGATGGTGTTGTGATGAGACATTAAAATAAGCCAACATCTTTAAACAGGTTTCAAATACATTTAAAAAAAACAGATTTGGCACATGTTAAACCTTTACAGCAAAAATGCAAAAAATGTGTATAATTAATCAGAAAACTTGTAAAAGGAAACTGCATCGGAAAATAGTAGATAAAGTGTCTTGAGGCACTGTTACAAAATTCAACATGTACCTCCTTTATTATTCCTGGCCAGAGGAGCCATATTATGTGAACAGCAGAATTCTGTATAGCATGACTGATTAGTCTTTAAAGAGAATTTCATTTTAATAACTTAGGTTCATTTACTTAACAATTTAAATATATTTTAATTTAATACAATCAGCACACAGAAAAATGGTACATTTTTGTAACATCCCTTACGCCATCAGGCATTATGTAAAGTCTCAAATTAGTTAAGATATATTAAACGTATTAAGTAAATATCTGGTTAATAGAAATAAGACTTCTTATATGTAAACTGTTATTACAGAACAAAATATAATGTGTGGAGACTGGCTCGGACACAGACAGGCAGACACGCTCAAGTTACCCAACACACGTTTATTTACATAATTATTTACATTGTCCTTACTTTGCTCACAAGCCCCAAAGACCCCAAAGTCCTGGCCACAACACAATGCCTTCTTCAGGCCGCCTCTTTGTCCTCCTCTTGACGTCATCCTTCTTCCTCCCGACTCTTGACTCTGACTGAAGGGAGGCGGCCCCTTTTATCTACACCCGGATGTGCTCCAGGTGCTGTGGCGGAAGTGTCGGCTGTGTACCCGGAAGCACTCTGGGTGTTCCCTCTTCTCTTAACCCCAGCACTTCCTGGTGTGGCGGAAGCGCTGGGGTCCAGGGTCCCCAAGGCATCAGGGCACCCCCTGGCGGTGGCCACGGGCCCCTACAGGGTAGAGCTTCCAAGCGCTGTACCCGTGGCCCCCAATACAACCAGGGAGGACGCCCCCTCGTGTCCTGGAGGAGGCACAAGCCCTCCTCCACTCCTCCTAGGCGTCCCGGCCAGGCATGGACGCCCGCCGGGCACCACAAATGGTACAAATGATGTCAGGATGTACTAGTTAAATGGGTTGGCAGTTCCAAGTAGATTTTCCCTTACAGAAAACAAGTCATAACATGTGACAGATGGACAAAACAGCTGAGCATTCAAGGGAAGAAGTCATCAAACAGCTAAACAAGCACAACATAAGAATATCAATCTCTCACCCAAAAGTTCAAACAGGAATATGGTTAAGTTTTCTCTTTTAACTGAGTTCTTGGCTTTCTAGCTGTGACCTGGGGCCTTATGTATAACACCTTGCGTAGAATTCATAGTAAAACATGGGGTAAAGACAAAACTAGAAATGTGCGTATGCACAAAAAAAATTCAGACACATAAAACTGTAAGTAAGCAAAGTTCCACTAATTTTCTCATTATAAATCCCAAAGAAAGTGAATTTTAACGCACATGTACTTGCCTACAGCCCCACCCAAACTCCTCCCCGAATTTCACATATTTGAATATCAGTGTTTTGTTAAAAGACTATGGCAAAAGCATGTGTAAAAAAGAAGAATTTCAGCGAATGCAAAATGGAGGTCCTGCTCAGTGAAGGGAATGCAGTGAAAAACATATAATCTGGTGCCTTAGGCAGTGGTATAAGCAACAAAAATAAATTGATAGAGTATCACAGTGTGGCAAAGACACTCAAAAGTTAAAGTTCAGAAAGTCGGACAGTGCCCGAAATAAAAAAGAAGTAGTCAGAAATCAAAGTTGATGTGAAAAGGCGAGTGTCTGAGTGTCATATAGAAGCATATTAGAGCCACAGAAAAGAAAAAAAAAAACAGGGACACAATGAAGAAAAAAAGGTCTATGTCAAGATTAAAGTTGAAATGTCAACTTTAATCTCGAAATTTCCACTTTAATCTCATAGCTTATTTTATTTATAAACTAGAATGTTGTAAACTTCATCTTAAAATTGATGTTTAATTTACTAAAGTTTCACAAATCCCATCATAACTAAAGTAGCACATTAAATGCTTTGTATTCTGTGTGTTCCTTGACCCAGTCATTAATTGCTCAGTGCTTCTTAAATGGCTTTTCTCTTACACCAACAGGAGCGTGCAGCAGGGATCGCCACACAGAGTACATTACATTCATGATACTACAGCTTGCTGAACATTTTAGAATACTGAGATGTATACTTGTTATCACTTTCATGGAAATGCATTAAAGCATGTATTAAACATGTGGGGTGGCGTCCCATCCAGGGACTGTTCCTCATTCCCACAAGATGCTTGCTGTGATGCATGCGACCCTGAATGGAATAATTTATTGCAACAGTACTGTCTCTGTCAAGCGTACCAACCCCCAATTCCTGTCTTGCTGTTTTCTTTCTCCATGTAACCACTAGCCACACAATAAGCATCTGTAATGAATTAAAAACCAGCTGCAAGCTTAGAACACAGATTCTTCAGAATTTTCAAGGAGCATTGAAAAATATTTGTTATACATGTTTGATGATTCCATCCATCAATCCAGGGTCGTGCAAGTCCCAGCAAGCATACAGCGCATGGCAAGAACAATCCCTGGACAGAGCGGCAACTCATTGCTACTGCTACGCCACAGTGCCCCAACATGTTTAATTATTAACAGTATACATTATTTACATGAAGTTAACAATTTATCTGTAAAATGTAATATACATACTGTAATAAAAGGTGCTATATAGCGCCTGACTAGACACAGACTGACATAGAGGCACATGTAAAAACACACAAGACTTTTATTTTTCTTCAGCTGGAGGGCACGTCTTCCCCGTAATCCCTCCAGCCACAACATAGTCCCAAATAAAGTACAGTACTCCAAGCACTCTTTCTCTCCTCTCTTCCACCACCACTCCTCCTCAGCATGCTTTGTCCACCTCCACCTGACTCTGGTCGCTGAGTGGTGGTTGCTGGCTCCCTTTTATCAGGCACCCGGAAGTGCTCCAGGTGGTTAATTGCTAACATCTGGCTGCACTTCCGGGTAAGACGAAACCAGTGCTCAAAAGGGGCCAGCCACTCCTGTTGCAGCACCCCCTGGCAGCGCCTGTGGAACCCCACAGAGCTGCACAGAACTCCAACCCCCATGAAGCCCTGGGGGAGTCCAAGGCACCAGCACAATCCAAGGGTGCTGCCATCTACCATCCAGGGGAAGATACTGGGCTTCCCAGCCTTGTCCCCCTGGCAGATGTGGTGAAGGGGCGTCCCAGCCAGGCATGAGCCCTGGCCATCTGTCACAATACTTTAATGCACTTCATCATAAAAATGATCTCAAGTATAAATCCTTGTATTCTAACAGCACACAGCTCTTAGAAACCTAAATCGACTTAGAAGCCAGTCATAATCATCCATAAATATGCACTCTCTTCCGATTCTTCCGTTTGCAAAGTCTTCTAACAACGCTAAAGCAGCTGTGGTAATAGTTTGGCCATTCCGTCCACCATTATATTGTTACAGAATGATTACAATCAAGTGCCTTAAATTTACAGTGGTGTGAAAAACTATTTGCCCCCTTCCTGATTTCTTATTCTTTTGCATGTTTGTCACACAAAATGTTTCTGATCATCAAACACATTTAACCATTAGTCAAATATAACACAAGTAAACACAAAATGCAGTTTGTAAATGGTGGTTTTTATTATTTAGGGAGAAAAAAAAATCCAAACCTACATGGTCCTGTGTGAAAAAGTAATTGCCCCCTGAACCTAATAACTGGTTGGGCTACCCTTAGCAGCAATAACTGCAATCAAGTGTTTGCGATAACTTGCAATGAGTCTTTTACAGCGCTCTGGAGGAATTTTGGCCCACTCATCTTTGCAAAATTGTTGTAATTCAGCTTTATTTGAGGGTTTTCTAGCATGAACCGCCTTTTTAAGGTCATGCCATAGCATCTCAATTGGATTCAGGTCAGGACTTTGACTAGGCCACTCCAAAGTCTTCATTTTGTTTTTCTTCAGCCATTCAGAGGTGGATTTGCTGGTGTGTTTTGGGTCATTGTCCTGTTGCAGCACCCAAGATCGCTTCAGCTTGAGTTGACGAACAGATGGCCGGACATTCTCCTTCAGGATTTTTTGGTAGACAGTAGAATTCATGGTTCCATCTATCACAGCAAGCCTTCCAGGTCCTGAAGCAGCAAAACAACCCCAGACCATCACACTACCACCACCATATTTTACTGTTGGTATGATGTTCTTTTTCTGAAATGCTGTGTTCCTTTTACGCCAGATGTAACGGGACATTTGCCTTCCAAAAAAGTTCAAACTTTTGACTCATCAGTCCACAAGGTATTTTCCCAAAAGTCTTGGCAATCATTGAGATGTTTCTTAGCAAAATTGAGACGAGCCCTAATGTTCTTTTTGCTTAACAGTGGTTTGCGTCTTGGAAATCTGCCATGCAGGCCGTTTTTGCCCAGTCCTCTTTCTTATGGTGGAGTCGTGAACATTTACCTTAATTGAGGCAAGTGAGGCCTGCAGTTCTTTAGACGTTGTCCTGGGGTCTTTTGTGACCTCTCGGATGAGTCGTCTCTGCGCTCTTGGGGTAATTTTCGTCGGCCGGCCACTCCTGGGAAGGTTCACCACTGTTCCATGTTTTTGCCATTTGTGGATAATGGCTCTCACTGTGGTTCGCTGGAGTCCCAAAGCTTTAGAAATGGCTTTATAACCTTTACCAGACTGATAGATCTCAATTACTTCTGTTCTCATTTGTTCCTGAATTTCTTTGGATCTTGGCATGATGTCTAGCTTTTGAGGTGCTTTTGGTCTACTTCTCTGTGTCAGGCAGCTCCTATTTAAGTGATTTCTTGATTGAAACAGGTGTGGCAGTAATCAGGCCTGGGGGGGTGGCTACGGAAATTGAACTCAGGTGTGATACACCACAGTTAGGTTATTTTTTTAACAAGGGGGCAATTACTTTTTCACACAGGGCCATGTAGGTTTGGATTTTTTTTCTCCCTAAATAATAAAAACCATCATTTAAAAACTGCATTTTGTGTTTACTTGTGTTATATTTGACTAATGTTAAATGTGTTTGATGATCAGAAACATTTTGTGTGACAAACATGCAAAAGAATAAGAAATCAGGAAGGGGGCAAATAGTTTTTCACACCACTGTATAAACGATATGCAATTAAATTCAATGTATTTGAAAATGTGTGTAGTTTTAGACCAAGTTTAGTTTTTACACATCATGAAGTGAGCATGGAAAGGGGCATACGCAACATTTTTGTGTAACATTTATACATGAGGCCCCTGGTGACTTGGCTCAGGACACAAATTTATCCATTACACCATCATGACAGATAATTGGAGGCAGGTGGTGGTAGGTACTTTTTTCTCATTACTGTACTTTGTGTATTCTAACAGTATTGTTAGGGGGGGAAATGCACAGAAATGATTGGTCTCCTTTTACCTGTGCATGTTTCATTAGTCATTTTTCATGTTTATTTTAAGAACTGTTGAAATAAACCTTGAGCTAACATCAGGATTCAAATGTTGCAAACAGAAGAGGTCTTTACTGAATATAACTGATCAAGGAGACACAGACACAGGGGACCCATGTCCCCTAGGATACAGTGTCTGATATAGCTTGTCATTGAGGTGACTGTATACAGACAGGGTTACTGGAGAACCTTGTGACTTTCGATTTACAGTAAGTGATTATGCAAGAGCATTATGGACAGCAGAGGCCTGAGTTACATTTTTAATCTTAGCTCTCATAACACAGCAATAATGAGTAAAAGGCACCTAATAGGTTCTAAACAAAGAACAGGGAAGTCTGATTACCTGCCACATAACCGACTTTTCCTTTGGCTGTTTGCAAGCCCTGCCTTGAGGTTTACAGCTCATCAAGTGCTGAAAATAAACTACAGGAACATCTGATTGAAATGATGTAAAATGGCTCTTACCTTACTGTTGCTTCATCCTACAGTTAATGCACATTACTTAAAGACACTATATTAGTACAAATCAATAATATAATAATAATATAATAGGACAAAATTCACAACTCTTCACTTTCTACCCTAAGGGATAACTCATGCAACCTAATCATAGAACAGCAGTTCAGAGAGAGTCTCCATCTCATGGTAATTAGGGCTGGTAACATTCTGGTAATCGATTCTGGTTCAGGCCTGGTTATATCCAGTGTGGACCACCGGGACAAGTACAGCCACCTTAACCCGACACAGACAGGCAGACAAAAGTTCCAGTCCAACACACATGTTTATTTACAGCTGGAGAGCGCTTTTCTCTGCTCCCCACAGCACAGTATACAAAGCACACCAAACCCAGCCCTTTTCTCCTCTTTCTTTCTTTCTCTCTCTTTTCACCACCTCCACTCCTTTCCTGGCAAGCTACATCCACCTCCTCCCGACTCTGGCTCCCTGAATAGAGTGAAGTGGCTCCTTTTATGATGGCCCTGGGAGTCTTCCAGGTGGCTCATTAATCGAAGCTGGAATCACTCCCAGGTGTGGTGAGAGCCCAGTGAAGGGCTCTGCAGCTCCCCCTGGTGGCCTCCGTGGAACCCAACAGGGCTGGGCCAAACTCCAACTCCCAGCATACACCTGCGGGAATCCATGGTGCCACAGCTGCCCAGAAGAGCTGCCCTCTAGCATCCCGAGGAAGGTATTGCCTTGCTGATGCTCTCTCCCCAGGTCCTTCTATACAGTTGGCATCTCAGGCAGGTAATGGCCGTGGCTGCCCGTCACACCAGATATTCAGTAGGTGGACTGGCTACTTGAGAACAGGAGCAAATAACACTTCAGGGACAACTTAGTCAGAAGCATACAGGAGCATCAAAGCCGAAGTACCCCCAGAACAATAAACACTATATAGGCCAATACAGCAGTCAGCACACTCTTTTGCCAAGTTGGCAGGGACGACACAGCAGAATTAAACCAGTCAGTCACAACAGAAGATGAAGCCCAATCAGGGCATCAGTGAGGATCAGTGGCATGGTGTAAGGCATCTGCAAAGGTGGTTTGGTTTAAACAAGAATCAGGATGGCAGTCTTGGCAGTATGAGGGAGAGCCATACACACAGAGCAGCTTTAATTGTAACTGATTGCTCTGGTACAAACCACTGGCAAGAAATGGTAGGTATTGATGCCATGCAATCCACATTTCGCATTATTTCCAAATATGGTAGAAAAATAAAACTTGTGGTAGGCTTTTAGATTAGTTTATTTATTTATAGTTGTTCAAAATTTTGAGCTTTCATCTATAGTTTTTGCTTGGAGTTTGAGTGCTTTTCCACTGTAGGTAATTTGGAATTCCACAGTGACTCAATGGATGCCATATCAATATACCGCTGAATTTACCAAACACTTATCTGCATTTTACATTTTCACGTGTGTTGGCAAATGGCACTTTATAAATATGCTGCTAAATTCATTCTGAGACTATACAGATATCTGGTTGCTAAGCAGCAGACATCAAAGAAGGAAATGCTTGCGTCATCTGAGAGTTAAGACTGAATGAAAAAGAAAAAAAAGGTAAAATGGCTCTAATAATCTGAAGTCAGCGGCACGTATAAATTAATTTGTTTTACAGGCATGTATCAACTAATATCATAATGCATCATACTATATGTTTGTGTATATTTGTCTGTTTTCAGTATGATGAATAATGAATATTTGTATTTCTCTACTGCTGTCACCACTATTTCCTGTTCTGGTATTTATCTATCTTTGTGACTATTTCTTGTCACTTAGAGTGTATTGCATTATTAATGTTTCTTTCATTACATATTATGCTTACTGGATACATAGTCTTCACTTATTTTTTGTTGTCTGGATGTATTTATATAAAGCAACGTTTTATATAAGTAAAAGTAAGTATAGTTTGGAGTTTTTTGAGCCCAACTTAATTTCTGTGATCTGCCTTTTTATGAAGGATGATGATGTTTTTAAATCCAGGAGGGTATTCATTATTTTATGGTCATGGTAATACACACACAGCATCAGGGAGAACTAAAGACAAAAAAAATCCTAATGGCTTAAAGTGTGTTCAAATGCATTGTTCATACTGCACTTCAATTCCTATTTTTTCACTCTTATGTGACACAGATCTGATCTTTGTAAAGATGTGTGATTAACAAAAAAATTACATGGAACCAGAACTTACAAGAAAGAATTGACACCACTTTCATAACCTCCATTTTTCATGTGAAACCTAAACATCTTGTTCTCACTAGCCCTGGATCCTCTCTCCTAATAAGGCTTCTATGTACAGATACAGCAGCAATAACTGCATTCAGAGTAACAGCTAAGAAGTCTGTTTCTCTTCCTCACCATCATGAGCTTACAAATTCATAGGCATTCAGTACTGAAACAATATGAATTAGCGCAGCAATGCAATATCTGTATATTAGGTCACATCTGTCTGACAAAACTTCTTTTATTCAATTTGAGCTTGCAGGGTACAATCAAGATATATATCTGTACACACTCAGATCAGATTTGGATCCCTCACAAAAGTAATTTGAAAAGTTAAGTTAAAAAAGACCTGTTCTTGTTCAGACACAAGCTTTTTTTTTTATTAATTTCAACAACATCCAAAAATGTTACAAGAATGTTAAATCAGGATTCAGCTCTATATATAGTACTGTGCAAATGTTTTGGACAGTTTAGAAAGATAAATATTTGTTTTAAACAGTTATTTTAAGACTTCTGGAATAGTGTGACAATAGAAAACATTGTATTTTAGAGTTCCAAACTTTCACTTTTATAAAATGTGATACAATATAGTAAGACATTTAAGAAACTAGCATAATAACAGACCACTTTCCAGTTAAAAACTTAGCATCTTTGTAGGCATATAATGCAGTGATTGATTAAGCAATGGTAACAAACAAGTGTTAATGATCAGTGACAGAATATGTAGGATGAACTGAAATGATTAACGGAAACAGAAACAGCTGTGTAGAGGGAATAAAACTTTGTATGGGACAACCTTACTAAAAAGGTGAGGTTGTGGTAGAAATGGTGGTTTAACCTGTGTATCTTACAAAATGTCAAAAGTCAAGACAAGACAAAAGGTGGTCATCCTGCATCATCAAAGCCTCTCTCAAGCAGAAATTTTATGGCTTACAGGTGTTTTCAGGTGTCCAACGAAATTTACATAAACATTTAATGAAATGATTAATAAATACTATTTGACGCATTGTTTTTGAAAGTGGGAAATTCCTGTTTACCAGCTTCTTTTCACAAATTGCTTAATACCACATTTATTTGTTACGACTGCTCCAGTCAGGTTTTTTAGGGCTGATATTAATCACTGATTTCATGTCACAGAATTTTTTATATTAAGCTCCTGCATAACCAGATACCCATAAGCCTTATTGCAGAGTTAACTTTGATATTTTTATAATTAAACTATAGACCACAGTTACTTGTTTGTTTTTTTATTGACAAAATGAAAATTGGTAGGCTTATTGTGCAGTGACCATAAAAATACTATCATGAACAAAATTACCTGAGAATACAAACGTTTTAAATTAATAAAATATATACAAAAATATGTATCCATAGTATATATGGCATTAAAGAAAATAAAATGTTTCTCATAATTATAAGCTATCATATTATTTAATCACTTCTTACTTATTTGAGAAAAAGCATTATTTAAGAAAAAGTAGTTTTCAAAGTAGCTTTTACCATTTATCTAACAAAAAATATATATATTCTCACACGTTGATTCAATTAATAATTGAAATTTGCAGTTTAACACTCCTTAAATGTAAATACACATTTGTTTATAGTTTAAAATCATCTTTAATCAATAATTGCATTACAGCATTTTTTGTTGTTTAAATAAATATTTACTATGCAGTATTTAGTGTTTTTTTGTTTTATATTTGTTTTTTCAGTGCATTAGTTAGACAGTCCTATTTCTTGAGGTGTAGTTATAAATATGGTTTACCATTTTAAATACACAGTACTTGTTTCTTATTGAAACGAATACTGTATGACATAAACAAATAATACACAAAGTACAAAATATTAAAAAAGCAGCTAATCTACTAAATGCTCAGAAGATTTCTATCAAAAAGATAAAAGGCTAACATAAATATCAAGTTTACAAGTAAAATAGACACATTTTTCTTTTAAGCTAACAAGCTTATTGTTTACTAAGCAGCAATTTAAAATTCATCTTTATCTTTTCTAATTGAAAAAGTGAGCTGCTTTATTTAACACAAGCATGCTCACCATCTAAACTCAGACAAGTGGTGTCCATTTAAATTAAATGATAAAAATAAAAAGGTCTGAATTCATTAAATTAGCTTTTCTTGCTGTTTGTCTAAATGCATGGGACAATGTGATTCTCATTTTATTACTTCACTTACTTTATATACTGTACTTCACCTACTGTGTGTATAAATCTTAATCAGACTAGGATCTCAGATGTTGACTGCATAAGAATTAGCACCTTCAAACTGGTCATGGTTCTTTGTTCCCTGCAGGGTGAGGGTAAAGATGACAATAGATTGACCCACCTATTGATGCAGTAGCACCAGTTCTATGGATGCGCTATTGGACCTCTGGGGTAAACTAAGAATTTTCAATTTACTGGTCAACCTTAACCTCCAGTTGCTCTGTCCTGGGTATGACATTAATGTGCATCCAGTCCTACAAGCAGGTCCTTCGACTTGTGGGGAAAACTTGGGGGCTGGTGGTAGGATTAGCACTCCAGACACCACAAAAAAACCTCAGACTGTTCCGGTGTGGTGCTGAGGTGTCGTCCACTGCACTTGGGTCCCAATACAGGTGGTTCGTTGTGTGGTGGGTGAGGCAATGTGCTATCAGCGCATGCCCCCAAGCTATCTCTCTACAATCTCATCCTCACTTCAGAGTGGTGATTAATACACTAAAACTGTGATTATGAGGACTGAAATGTGGTTCTTGTTCTGGGTCATTTGTCTTATATTCTGTAATAGCGTTAGTAGCTCGGCAGTACAGTAAGAACTTAGGGTAGAACCATGGCTTTTCCAGATTAAGAAGATCCAGTAGAGGTTGTTTGGATATACAGTAAGGATTTTTCATGAGTGTCTTCCAAGGCAAGTACACCAGACAATTTCCAACTAGAAAATGACTGAGGGGAAGAACCAGGACATACTTTTATTATTTTTTTAAAAATTTTTTATTTGGCTACTTTGACTTTCCTACCACATCCCAAAGACTTTCATGGAACAATAACTGGCAAATTTAAAATGTGATAGTGCCTGAAATGGACCACACTCCATCTAGACTTCTGGAGGACTCTCTGTCTACAACTACAGTAGCCGAATCTACTTAATAAAAAGGTAGCAGGGAGGATACATTATGGAAATTTAGTTAACTTTCTTGCTTGTCATTTTTTGGTTTGTGATTGCTTTGTAAATGGATTTATTTTAGAGTTAATACTGTATTTAAGGAGCATGAAGTATAAGTAAAGAGTGATGACTAAGATGCGATGAGTAGCTGGTACCTGACAAGCCAGAGGACACGGCCTTGATTTCTGATTCTGTTATAATCTACATGGAACTTGCACATTTTCTCCATTTCCCTCAAATGTTTTAATAATTTCATTTATTGCATCAAATACATTCATGTTAATTGAGTTGGAGACCATAAAATATCCATGTAAGACTGTGTTTTGCAGTGTTTAGCCTACACTGCAAAAAATCAGTGTGAAAAAATGAGAAAAAATAAATAAAAAACAAGAAAAAGGTATTAGAATCAAGCAAAATTATCTGCCAATATAGTGAGAAAGTTTAACTTGTTAACTTGTTAAATTTTCTAAAAATGAGATTATATATCTTACACATACAAATCTACTCAAGTCAGTTATTCTTAAAATAAAAAAACAAGATCTATTATTTCTTTTCAAGATTGTCTGGCTTGTTAAGATTTCATTTTTTGCAGTGTAGGGTTCATTTCTGCCTTGTGCCTAAAGTAACCAGAATAGGCTCCACTGTACTAGAAAATGCATACCAAGAAAATGTCCAGCCTCAGGATAATGGTAATTCTCTAATATATACTTCCAGGGAAGCACAAATTTGACCTACTTCCATGTAATGTAAAGATTGAAACTGTACATGATTTGTAAAGGAGAATTGCTAAATAGAAGAGAATGTGCTGAACTGAAACACACAGATCTTCATGCAGTCTCATGAAAGTGAATAGCTGAACTCTGCACTCTTTAATTAATACCTGAGTAAGATGTTCAAAATTGGTATTTATCCAAGTCTCAAAGATGGTGTTTATAAAGTCTTTTTGCTATAAATACATCTTGGGATTTCATAACTAAACTAAGAAAGCAAGCAGGAGGTGGTGGGGAGGTTTGTGTTATCAGCACTATTAAACGTGACCTAGATTTATGTCTCCCTATTATAAGCTTTTGAGATCTTTACAAAGAACAACCAAACTAATAAAACAGCAAGACAAAATACAAATTGCATTGTGTTGTTCCTCTGCCTCATGAATTGCTTGATTTCTGTCTTTTAAATACTCCCTTTTGACATAACAATAAAGTTTATGTTCAGTAAAAAAAAAAAGAAAAAAAAAAACCCAAATCCCTCTGCAGTGTTTAGTGCCAAGCGTTTGCTGCTTGGATAGCAGAAGAAACACTTATATTGACCACATTGACAGAAACCCTTTTAATGAGCTGGGAATGTGCAACTTTCAGCTATGTTCATACAAATTTGTAATTTTGTCTGTTAAAAGGACAGCAGTGTTCTGTCTACAATATCTACAAATAGCACTTATGTATATTAAGATTAAGAGTGGTATTTTGGTCTGAATATGGGCGTCACAGCCTATTCCTCTTATCAAATTAACTAGAATAAACAATAAAAAATTATTTTTCTCTCATTCTCAGGTGAATAAAGGGACGACCTGGTTGGTGTCCAAAAAATTCATGTTGTTTGATTCTGCCATTACCGCTCCTGACCACAACATACATGTTAGGTAATTAATCAGTACATATTTGCCCTGTGTGAATGGGAGTGTGGAATGGACTGGCACCTTTGTCTAGAGTTGTTTTGTTCCTTGTATCCATAGCTGTCTGGATAGACTCCATCCCTCAGCAACCCTTAATTGAATTAAACAAGTCTCAGAATGTTACTTTGTGTTACGTAGCTTTATATGCCATTATTGGACAATAACAGCTTTGGCCAGCTTAACATCCTGTTTCTTCAATTACAAAAATTCTATAAATAGCCAACTTAACTATGTAACTGGATAAAAGAAAATGTCAGAAAAGACTGAAAATTAATCACACTCATAAACAAAGCTCATTAATTAAAGCTGAAATGTAAAAATAGAAACAAAATTGGAATTCCAATGTCCATTGTGAAACAATGGATATGCTTTCTAGATATATTTCAGTTTTGAACAGTACTCTAAATGAAAAATGTTAAAAATAAAAATAGCTCAATGCTTAAAGCAAATATAAAAATGAAATAAAGGATTTCTTGAGCACAAGGACATTTTTCATTCTATAATGTTAAAATAAAGTAGCTCACCCAAAGACAGCTAATCAGTCCAGGGTGAAGAGACAGTAAGAAAAGTGGGGATCTGTGGGTGAAGTTCTATGCTTACTATAAGTATCCATTGTCCGTTACCTAAATATCTAAAAACATAAGAATTTAGAATTGACTTGACTTCAATTGGCATAACATTTTTTTATTAAAACAATTATAATAATTAAGGAATTATGCTCTTTTATAAAGTGTGTCTGTTGAAAACAGAACATGTGGTAATACAACATACAGAAGGAATGTGGGTGGCAGGGTGCCAAGCCACTACTGATAATTGTGTATTCGCTGTCCCACGGTGATGGTTTTGATCACGATATTTGTTAAATGTTTGTTAATAAATTTTAACTGTTAAACCACCCACAAACCAGAACTGAGTCGGTATATCTTTTTATTTGCAGTGGTAAAAAAATACATGCCAATCGCAGCTTCTACCCACCCAGTTTCTAATCATAATTCGTAAGGTTGCTGAACAGTCAATCATAAGAATAAATATTGTAATATAACAAACAGTAAGAAGAGTAAATGTGTTTATATATATATATATATATATATATATATATATATATATATATATATATATATATATATATATCCATCCATCTATCCATTATCCAATCCGCTATATCCGAACTACAGGGTCATGGGGGTCTGCTGGAGCCAATCCCAGCCAACACAGGGCACAAGGCAGGGAACAAATCCCGGGCAGGATGCCAGCCCACCGCAGTATATACAGTATATATATATATATATATATATTGACAATGACGCTATACCAGTCCTCAACCCGGCACAGACAGATGCAGGAGGCACACTGATAAAACAAATAAATGTTTTTATTTCTTTTTCTTGGGCAATGCCTCCCCCATTCCCCACAGGCACAAAACAGTCCAATAAGCACAGCACCACACAATTCTTCTTCTCTTTACTTTTCTTCACCACTCCTCTCCGGCAAGGTTTGTCTACCTCCTCCCGATTCTGGCTCTTGGAGTGGTGGCTGCTGGCTCCTTTTATGGCCCACCAGGAAGTGCTCCAGGCGTTTAATGACCTATTTCTGGCTGCACTTCTGGGTGTGGTGGAAGAACCACCCACATGGGCTCAGGAACAAGTGTAGCACCCCCTAGCGGCACCCCCGGATCCCAACAGGGTTGTAAAGAACTCCATTTCCCATGGAGCCCTGTGGAAAGATGAGGCACCACTGCCACCCATGAGGGCTGCCATCTAGCATCCCGGGGGAGGTACTGTTCTGTCCAGAAGAAGAGGCGTCCTGGACCCCGGCAATCCACCATAATACATATATATATATATACTGTATATATACTGTATTGCATAGTTTACTGTCAAATAAAGCAAAGAGTACGTGACATGTGTTTCGCCATCATTTGGGCTCATCAGGCATACACACTCTACTGCTCCCCTCTCGGGGAATCGAACCTCGGATGTCAGCGATGAAGTCCCTTTACACTGCGCCACAGTGTGTAGTTCATTTTATTTGACAGTCTGTAGGTCCGGAATAATTACATTCATTGCATTCGTAGTCTGTTTCAAAGACCTGAATTGTGTGGGTGGTTACCTAGCAGGTAACGCTTCTGGTTGGTCTGCCATTCGGCAAACATCTGCCACGGTGCCCTCTTTCAGTTGTGAGAAGCAGATCGTCTCAGACCAACCACAAGCATTACCTGGTAGGTAACCACCCACACAATTCAGGTCATTGAGACTCAGACTACGAATGCAATGAATGTAATTACTCCGGACCTACAGGCTGTCAAATAAAATGAACTACACACCGTGGCGCAGTGTAAAAGGACTTTGTCTCTGACGCTGACGTCCAGAAGTTCGATTCCCAGAGAGGGGAGCAGTAGAGTGTGTATGCCTGATGAGCCCAAATGAGGCCAAAACACGTGTCGCGTACTCTTTGCTTTATTTGACAGTAAACTATGCAACATTCTATGATCTGCTTCTCACAACTGAAAGAGGGCACTGTGGTGGATGTTTGCCGAATGGCAGACCAAGCACAAGCGTTACCTGCTAGGTAACAACCCACACAATTCAGGTTGTTGAGACTCAGACTATGAATGCAATGAATATATATATATATATATATATATATATATATATATATATATATATATATATATATATATATATATGTATATAGTATATAAACAGTATATATATTTGTAGCTAGAAATCCATAAAGGGAGAAAATGAGTCACGTAACTTAAAATATTTTTTTTTTCTAAGCTTTCGACAACCTACCAGGTGTAATCAACAGAGGAAAATGGTTAAACATAAGGGTATCAAAGGCAATATATAGCAGGTGAAGGGATGGGGTGGAGGAGGAGGTTGTAAGGGGGGTGGGTAGATTAATAAGGTGGGGTTCGGAAGGTATTGGTCATTACAAAATTAGAATAATTTGTATTTTTCTGCTGGTTCAAATATTACTGCATGCACTTGCCACAACTCACCCATCACCTGACCCCAAGCAAGTCATTTTCTTTTCCAGTACTGAAACAAATGCTCTTTGTAAGTCACTTAGCATAAGCCTGTATGCTGACTAAGACACTCATTTTTGAATCCATTTATTCCAGTTGAGTATCACAGAGGCTTTTGAAAATATCAGACCTTTTCAAAGTAAGACTTCCTGTATGATCATTGCATACTGAGGTGCACTGTGTGAAAGAAGAGGGTTGAAGAAAACTTATGTACATTTTAATTATCAATTTCTGACTATGCCATCCAGCCATTTTAATCCTACCATACATATTATATAATGCAAACAGCCAGCACTGATTCAGAGTATTGATTGTATAAAAGCATTATATTTAACCTATCATGAGATAGGAAGCATTACTTAATAAAAATTAGCAAAGAACTCTAACACAGACTTCTAATGTTTTAATGAAAAAAATAATGTAGTCTGCACATTCAAAACAATTTTAAAAATGCACACTGAATTAATAAGTTGTTTACAGAAAAGATAAAGTTTAATAAACCGCAATGGCTTCTAAAAGGGCACATTGCATCAGAATGAAACATTTTGAAACATCTGAGGTAGAAACAAAGTTAATTTACAGTACAGCACACTGAAGATGAACTCTGAGACAGCTTGGGACTGATAAATACATGCAGGGGCCATCTAATTAGAGCTCCATCTCCAAATCACACATCTACACGTTGTGGTCTGTATCTGCCTCATCTGTGGTCATTTATGTCAAAGCTTCACATCCTGACAATCTTCTTGCGTTAATTTAAAAATTATAAACTCCTTCGCTTTATTAGCTTGTTACCGTAGCTACCAAGAACTGTTGCAGTATTCAACGGTTTGTACACTACCCATCCTTCTGGCACAAAGATTTGTAGTTGTTAAAAATTGTAATAAAATATTAAAGCTTTTGCATGCTTCACAGCCTCAATTACCTGTTGGGAAAATTACTAATAAGCCAAATGTTATTAAAATCACAAACCCTGAAATCAGTATAAAACCCTTGGCCAAATGAAAATTTCATTAAGACTTGGAAGAAAAAGTAATATTTTTGTACATTTTAATGAACTTTTTTTTTAATTATTTAAATCAGTAGTGCAACACAGTGATGTAGAGTGCTTTAGAAATAAATTACCATTCAATGCCAACAATGTTCTTTTAAATAAGGCTCTTTAATGATGTAAAAATATGTAATGAATATTAAAAATATACAATATATATTTAATACACATTAGATGAACAAAAAAATGAAAGCTTTCCCAAGGCTTTACTCCACTACTCACTGTATACAGGCCACTCATGCTGTTGTTTTTACCAAGTGCCATGAAAAGAGAGATGTATTCATTGCCAGAGATGTTAAAGCAGATTGAGATGAAATACACTTAACAGAAATGCTAAATGGAAATAGAAATGCAAAATATTGAAGGTCTGTCATTATACGGAACAAACAATGCTATCCATTTTATGTACAACAACAGAATCTCAGAAAGCCAGAGACTATCTGGCAAAAACAGGCACGAGGCAAGTACCATCACTGGATAAGATGCCATTACATGGCAGTGCACACTCTGGCATACAGCCACACATGGCAATTAACAAACAAATTTCACATAACAGTAATGGACTGAAGGATAAAAATCTCTACATAGGCAGCAACTGGGCCAGAAATCAAGTGAAGGTTTAAGCATTATAGACTTATAGGTTTATAGGATAGTACTACTACTTAGACCAATGTGAAACACTCACAAACAATGCTATTACTCATTGCTAAAGCAACATCAACAAAAACCATTCAGGACAAAGAAGCAACTTCAGCATTAAATAAATAATACCTTTGGCTAGCAAGAGTTTCCTTCACAATACGGTAAATATACTGTATAGTTAAGTACTACAATAGTATATAGTATACAGTAAGTAGGGCAGCACTGTGGTGCAGTGGTAGCGCTGCTGCCTCGCAGTAAGGAGACCTGGGTTCGCTTCCCAGGTCCTCCCTGTGTGGAGTTTACATGTTCTCCCCGTGTCTGCATGGGTTTCCTCTGGGCGCTCCAGTTTCCTCCAGGTTAGTTGCATTGGCGATCCTAAATTGTCCCTAGTGTGTGCCTAGTGTTTGTGCCCTGTGGTGGGCTGGCGCCCTGCCTGGGATTTGTTCCTGCTTTGCACCCTTTGCTGGCGGGGATTGGCTCCAGCAGACCCCCATGACCCTGTGTTAGGATATAGCGGGTTGGAAAATGACTGCCAGACTGACTGATACAGTAAGTAGTTTTCCGTGACAAATATGTTGGGATCACCAGAGACTATGCCTACCAAATATTTCCCTAAAAATTCAATATGTGAATTTTTAGATTAATTTTTCTCTCCTAGTACCCAACCGCATTTTATGAGGCCAGCATGACATGTTGAATTGGCCTTCACTACACGATTGCTCATGCAGGAATAATTTACTGCGAAATCTCATCCAGATTTGCACCCCGTATGTGTTTAAAAAAAAAAAAGAAAAAACTTACAGTATTTTCATTTCAGGGGTACATTAACTGACAATATTGAGAATATTATAAAAGTACTTTGTTGCTCTGCTGCTGGATTAGGCACGTAAAGCTCCTCACAATAGCGTCGCACGGCCAATCAATAATAAAGTATCTATCTATCTATCTATCTATCTATCTATCTATCTATCTATCTATCTATCTATCTATCTATCTGTGACCTGAACATTGGACTGTCTGTCTGTCTGTCTGTCTGTCTGTCTGTCTGTCTGTCTGTCTGTCTGTCTGTCTGTCTGTCTGTCTGTCTGTCTGTCTGTCTGTCTGTCTGTGACCTGAACATTGGAACTTTGTAAGCACAAGTCAGACATGCTAATCTATTAGGTTTAGGGACTAGATCAGCATTATATACTTGGCTGCAGTACTTGATTTGTGCCAGTATTCTGTGTCAGCACTTCCCACACATGCATTTACTGAAGCTCAAACAAGAAAGTGTGCACTGACACAAACCTAGCACAGCAGTCGAGTATGTAATGCTGATCTTTGTGCACTCTCTCACTCACCACCATGAATCAAAACAAACCTTAGAGGAGCCCTCCCAGAATCACAAAAAACATGAGAACCTATGAAGGAATAATAAAAACAAATTATTTATTACTGTTGCTTCTATCTTCCTCATGGAAGAAAAAAAAGTGTGAAGCATCCACAATGATAGATTGAACCTAAAGATACAGTATGTACCATGTTCGTGGAAGGAGCCAGTTCCACGCCATTGCTGTGTGGCATGGCCAACCATTGCCTTGAAGACTGGAACTCTTAGTGAATAATTATATATTGTGAGGTTTCTGAACTCTTTTGGGACCCCCCACAATGGGACAACACACTGAAGTGCATCCTGAAGCACAATTACCACATCTGTAGAAGATTACATGTCCATTGTCGGGGCAACCGCAGGCTCACAGTGCTGCAGTGGAGTGTCGAGGAAGCAAACCCAAGCCAACCATGGTTGCACTATAAGCACCTGACGTCGATGTGTGATGCAAGGAACATCTCTGTATAGGAGAGTGGTAGATCCTGCTACAATACATAACCGTGCTGTTCCTGTTTCAAGCTGAATAAAGCTGGTTCTGCTAAAGTACTGAGACTCAGCCTCGTGTTTTGGGGTCCGAGACAGTGACTCACATGTCACAATATTTATACTGTACATACATATATAGTGACCAGTTGGGGGCATTGCAGCACCGCAAATCCGAGACACAACCTCACCGACACAAGTGCCAGTTAAAATAAATTATTTATTTGCACAAATATCTTATAAAAAAAGCTTCAATAGTGGTATAAACACAACCATTTTTCTTATTTCTTCTTTTCCCTCTCTTTGTACTCCTCCAGGTGAGCGTTGTCCATTTTCCACCCGACTCCAACTCACCTGGATGAGGTCAAGTGGCTTCATTTATGTTGGAACCAGGAGTACTTCAAGGCCATAGCACGGAATGTTGGAAGCACTTTCGGGTCAAGCCCCACACAACTTGGAGTTCTCGTCTCTGAAGTGGCCTGTGATGGCACCAAAGGACCCCGAAAGGGTTATCCCTCAGGACTATAAATCCCATAGATCCCTGGAGGTGTTCATACTTGGACCAGGCCGTCTATTGTACTGGGGAAGGAATTGCTCTTGACAGACAATCTCCACAGCCCATCCATTAATCTTCCACATGATTGGGATAATAATCAAGCACCTTTCCTGGCTGGGTTATGCCTCCATATATTGTGTCTATCCATTATGGCTTCCCGTCCAGGCCAGGAATCATCCTTCATCCTAGTTTGGGTGTTAGTCCATCCTTAAGTGTCGGAGTGGATAGACAGGCATCCTGGCTGGCTGGGTTTGTTGCTGGTACCTTTCCCAGTTGGGAGGTCATAATGGAAGGACAGAGGGAGGCTGCATTCCTGGGGCCATGTATTCCACTTGTATGCAGGGTGGCAGCATCCTCCTAGGGAAACTTGTACCATGACCTTCCCATTGATGTGGCATGATTGCTAACCGCTATGGCTAGAGTCAGTGATGTACCTCCGATTCACTCTGGTTTTGGAAGGGTGAAACAGGGAAACGTGTTGTCATATCACATGCCAACAAAAAGAGTGCCTGAAACTTGTCCACACACTGACACCCCTTCTCCACCACAACTACCACTTCAGGGTTACAGGCTGTAACCTTCTACCTGTTCTTTTGTCTGCAATGAACACCAGCAACTCCAGATCATGTTGATAGAAACATCCTTTGACACAACACACAAAATTGAGAATTGCCCAAAAGAGAAGTGTTCTTGTGCTGAGTGGCACCAACTAAGGCAGCCTTGCGTCACCTCCTCCAAATTCATAAAGGTCTCTCACACCAGGGGCAGAGTTCTGCTGAAAATCTATAAAACAGTTTCTGAGACCTAGCTTTCAGACTGCAGATATGAGGAGGGGGCTTAACATGGAACTGCACAGCAGTGGAGGAATACGGTAGAGCAAGGGAGGTTAACTACTATCCCTGTGGGTTCCTTATCCACCATGACACATCATGGATGGGGTCATCACCTGATGGGATTGTGTATGATCCAAAGAAGCAGCCAGTGTTTGGCTTTGTTGAAATTAAATAACCAAATGAATAAAGTTGACTGTATGTGGACATGCCCTTATATTAAAATCAGTTAGGGCACACTCACGCTGAGGAAGACCCACCCTTATTTTGGCAGATACAGGGCCAGTTGTTGATTTCTGGACCTGACTGGTGTGTCTTTGTTATCTGCCACACAGGAAGACATGTTTATTCAGACAATCCTCTGAAGCATGGAAATCATCAAAATCATAAAACAAAAAAAATGTATTATTTCTTCTTTTATTTTTACCTCTGTGCCTCACTAGAATCTTAAACTGAATTGATTTCACAATTTCATTCTTTCATTTATTTACAGTAAGTATGTTACACGTGTTAGTAAGTTACACCTGTTACAAATTTATACTCATTGTTATTCATTGTTGCTGTTTCATTTCACAGATGTATTGTGTTCATAATTTGCTGTATACATACACAATTTAAACATGCCATTATTATAAGTATGCAACAGTACAGAGTAATGGGGATTGTGGAAGAGAGGTGAAAAAGAGAGTACAGGAAGGGTGGAATGGGTGGAGAAGAGTGTCAAAAGTAATTTGTGACAGACGGGTATCAGCAAGAGTGAAAGGGAAGGTCTACAGGACGGTAGTGAGACCAGCTATGTTATATGGGGTGGAGACGGTGGCACTGACCAGAAAGCAGGAGACAGAGCTGGACTTAGCAGAGTAAAAGATGCTAAGATTTGCACTGGGTGTGACGAGGATGGATAGGATTAGAATTGAGTACATTAGAGGGTCAACTCAAGTTGGACAGTTGGGAGACAAAGTCAGAGAGGTGAGATTGCGTTGGTTTGGACATGTGCAGAGAGAGATGCTGGATATATTGGGAAAAGGATGCTAAGGATAGAGCTGCCAGGGAAAAAGGAAAAGAGGATGGCCTAAGAGGAGGTTTATGGCTGTGGTGAGAGAGGACATGCAGGTGATGGGTGTGACAGATCAAGATACAGAGGACAGAAAGATATGTAAGAAGATGATCCGCTGTGGCGACCCCTAACGGGAGCAGCCAAAAGAAGAAGAAGAATTAACATTGGAGTGTTTGGTGTCTTGTGTAATCTATGGAAATTAGTATGGAAAGGTGGTGAACAGAACTGACAGGTGGGTGGAAAAAAATCTGACAACTCAATGTATTTCAATAAACCAATACTAATAACACTATAAAACAAATTGAATGGAATTGTATACCAATAATTGCTTTTTAATTAATTAACTTAAAGAGCTTTTGTAAAAAACAAATTTCCACAAATAAAGTTCAAAACTATTTCAGCTCCACCTCCCCATTGACTTCACTGCATATCATCACATTACAAGAAGTTCTCAAACATTTCTATGAATATGCTGAACTTGCAACAAAGCAAAATCCATGGGTTTGGCTCATCACTAATAGTAAGAACAATGCTCTTTTCAAAACCAGGCAGCATGGCTTGTCACACCAAAGTATTGGAAAACTTTTGTCAAGAACAGGCTATCAATTGTACCAAAATGTGTGAAATTTTGTTGAGTCAAATCAAAATGATCTTCAGGGTATTACCTTCAAATACTGCTTGTGTTAAATTTGCTTGTAACCAGCTTTTATGTGTACTGCCTTTTTTAAAGAAGAACAAATTTTAAAGTAATAGCTAGTACCCACTCTGCATACTCCCTTTATAAAAAAAAAATCTGTTGCATATTCTGACTTTTAATCCATAGCCATACTATCACAATTGTAAATAGAAACACTGCATTTACATGTAAATATAGTAATTTCCCAGAATGTTCATTTGTGTACACTTAATGGACTGCATTAAAGCATTTCTCTTGTGTTTCTCTGTTTTGTGCTACATAACAAAATAATGATGGATGCCCATGTGTTCCAGATAAAAAATGAAAAAGCATCTCAATCAAGAAGTGATTTTTATTCAGATTAAATAACTGGGTTATAATTTTGTTCGTACCTGTACGAGTTGTCAGTGCAGCTTGGAGTTCTTGTGGATTGGCATCACCAAGCACAATATTAGGTATTAGCAGTTAAAGCAACAATAAAAAGAGAGGACTGATGTGCCAACCTTAACTCTGTTTCATTTTGCATCTTTGTCCTGATGTATTTCGAACAAACAGTAACTGTGTTACATTTTAAATGATTTTGTATAAATGTCATCTAACGCAGGGTCAAAGTAAGGGAAGGCTAATGTCACCTTCTATTGTGATGCTGCATACAGGCTTTATTTGAACTTGAGTGGGATAACAGTTCAAATATATTTTATTTAAGAGACAAAAATCACTTAAAATCATTGTAATACTAATGTTAGTTAGTAGATGTAGCAACTGTAATTCTGTCATTCGGCAATCTGCTTCAGTAGCACAGGTGGCAATGCAACCCCTCACTGTGCTGAACATTTTGCAAGCACATCATCTTATACTATGGGGAGCTATCAAAATCTGCATTTGGGATTGCAGGGAAGCCAACTGATAACAGTATGTGTGCAGTATGTCTTCCTCCCACACATGTTGCTAATTTTCCAGACTCTTTGTTGAAGCAAAAAACATAAAAAATAAAATCTTGTTTTTTATGTTATACATAAGCTCTGAAATATACTGTACTGCCTTGGCATCCTCATACCTTTCATAGACTTATTCTCAGAGCGACTGATCACATTTAACAACTGCTAAGCATTATAAAGTGTGGGGGGTGCTCACCACATTTAGAGCTTGGTCATACTGTACCTTGCACACATTGCTGTTCAGGCCTTTTATGACTCTTAACAGAAAAAACAGTAAGATCACAGATTACTGGAATTTACTAAGCGGCATATACATGTTTCACGTCTTGTGTTCACTGAGCTACTAGGCCAGAATATTATAAAACCTGCACTCAGTCAGTTCTGGGCTGTAACCTCAAACACTTTACTGTCCTAATCAATGACTGGAGAAAAATATTTAGCCATTAAAAAGAATAGATAGATAGATAGATAGATAGATAGATAGATAGATAGATAGATAGATAGATAGATAGATAGATAGATAGATAGATAGATAGATAGATAGATAGATAGATAGATAGATAGATAGATAGAGATAGATTTTTAGGTAGGTTGCCATGTTGCAATGGTTTTCATTGGGGTGTCTTACCCAGAAGACCCATCATTATGAAGTCATAAATGCCAGTATAAATGGCAGGGTCAAGCTTGGACTTTATCCAAGACTGTGGTTGGCTTCCAAAAACTTTACAGTGTTTTACTATTGGTTATTCTGGTTTTGATTTTTTTTAATATTGCTTCGTCATTGACAAATAATTGGTAATTCTTCTGGTTTAGTCCCTTGTGTGCCTTTTCACAAACTTCAATGGGGAATAAAATTAGGCTTAGGGATGAAGAAAAATGAAAAGGGTTAAGGACTTCACAAAAGGCATTTATTTTCCAAAAGCTGCTATGTTAATTTTTTTTTAAAGATTTTTTTTGCTGTGTATTTATAATATCGGGCGGCACGGTGGCGCAGTGGGTAGCGCTGCTGCCTCGCAGTTGGGAGATCTGGGGACCCGGGTTCGCTTCCCGGGTCCGCCCTGCGTGGAGTTTGCATGTTCTCCCCGTGTCTGCGTGGGTTTCCTCCGGGCGCTCCGGTTTCCTCCCACAGTCCAAAGACATGCCGGTTAGGTGGATTGGCGATTCTAAATTGGCCCTAGTGTGTGCTTGGTGTGTGGGTTTGTTTGTGTGTTTCCTGTGGTGGGTTGGCACCCTGCCCAGGATTGGTTCCCTGCCTTGTGCCCTGTGTTGGCTGGGATTGGCTCCAGCAGACCCCCGTGACCCTGTGTTCGGATTCAGCGGGTTGGAAAATGGATGGATGGATGGATTTATAATATCAGGAGTGCTGTGACAATTGTCTTTACAATGTCATTAAAGGAAGAGTTGAAACAGGTAACTTAATAAGAACTGATAAAAATTTCTGTGTTTTATGTTTTTACAAGCCATTTTGCGATAATCACCCTCCCACCCCCCAAACCAATATGTGTTTTTGACTGGTTTCACAAGAGACCTTCACTATGAACTCCCACCAGAATACAAGGCTGTGTGGACCAGTTTCTGACAGGCACTCTTCTGACACTCTTCTAAATGTACAACAACAGAAGTACAATTTAGAAGTGATGAGACAATAGAATGAAAAGTAAAAACGGTCTTTTCCTGAGACAAGACTTTAGAAGCATGAGCCCTTCCCTGAGAAAGAAAGCCTGAGGGAAGGGACAGGAAGATTTTATGAGCCTTGGAAATAAGAGGACAGAATACAGCCAGAGAAAGAATGGACTAGCAATAGAAGGTTGACTTAAAAGAGAGTTGACTAAACAGATGAGCTGACCAAAGAGAAGGGGGAAGTCAAATCAAGACTTTCTGTAACTACAAGATTAAGCACTGCCTAAGAAGTTGAACATCTAAAATAATACGGTTGTATGGTATGAAGTACCATACTCTATTTGCTTTTGTTCATGACATTAGTAATTTGATTAAAGCCTGTTTTTTATTTTCACATTTTGGTGTAATTTAATTTTTATCTCCAAGGGCTGAGAACAGCTACATCAATTGAGGGTAAGGAAGAGAGAACGCTCACAATAGATAATATACAGTGACCAAGAGCGGCGTTTAGGGGTGGCAAGTGGGGAGACCGCCCCAGGCCCCATGCCTAAGGGGGCCCGTTTTTGAGGTCTGCGTGTCCCGTTCAATTGGATTTGTCAAGTTATACTCTCTAGTATATATATTTGAGATGCTTCTCAGAGGAACCCTTATCGCATATCGAGACTCAGAGTATACTTGCAATTTGGGTACTTTTCTAGAAGAAGCCCTGCTAATTTCCGCATGACACCGCAGCACATTTCGCACTGTTGTGGTATTGTCATGAATTATGAATTGCACTTTTTTAATAGATTATATCGTTATATTTTGATAAAGTCCACGTATTATCTTCTGGGTCCTGCGGTGGGTTGGCAACCTGCCCAGGATTAGTTCCTGCCTTGTGCCCTGTGTTGGCTGGGATTGGCTCCAGCAGACCCCCGTGACCCTGTGTTTGGATACAGCGGGTTGGAAAATGGATGGATGGATTATCTTCTGGTGTATGTTAACATTATTTTTATTAAATTTGCACGCAAATTTATACAGTCCACACATACCGGTAACAGTGTGTGACGTAACCGGCCCCGCATCAGATTGGTTAGCCCTAGGCCCTGCACACGCCTAAGGCCACCTCTGACAGTGACAGTCATATCTACGTGAAATCTGAGAGAAAGCTACTGACAAAAGCCAGTGGACTGTAGTCCTGGATACAAATGTGTATTGTAAAAGTGAACTGTACTGCATTAAAGGTTGATAAGTGTGAGAACAGGCAACAGGAATATCGACAGAAGTGTAACATGTAACTGTGGATCTATAGGAAAATAATGAGTGTATCTGAAACAGGGATGATTTTGTAAGAAGAGGAGTTCCCAAAAGCTGTTCACACGCTGAAACATTTGGTGCCACAAGAGAGCGAACAGAGACATTTAATTTTATAGTTTAATAAAATAATTATTTTATCATCCCTTTGTCTTGCCCTTGTGACCTCTCATCTATTCATCCCCTTGCACTATGAAAAAGAATAATCCAAAAATTAAGTAAAAAAGTAAAGGATTTGAGAAAAACTCAAAAGAAACTTAACTCAAAGGCTTACATTTTAGCTTAATTAAAAGCAGTTTTTCAATTTAAACAATCCTGAAAAATCTTGTTTTTTCATTCGGTTTAAGCAGAATTGAACATTAAAATATTTTATTGTGAAGCTAACAATTTTTGTTCCTGCTCCTATATGGTTGTTTCAAAACACAGTAGCAGTAATAATAAGCAGAACTAGGATTTGTGACCAAATACGTCCAGTCCTTAAATCACTAAACTGTTTCCCAGGTGGGCTTAGAGTCAAGTTTAAAATCCTCCCTTTGACATGTGAAGTCAAACTTATTAATGCCTGTACTCGAGATATACAATGTCATCTTGGGATGCAGGCCTTCTTAACATTTCAAGGATAAATAAAAGTATTGTGGGAGGCAGAGACTTTTAGTTATTGGGGATCGAAACTTTGGAATGATTCAATTGTCAGTAATTTAGAGGCCCCACAGGTCCCAGGTTTTAAATCAAGTTTGATAACTTACCATTTTGATAAAGCATACACTTAGAGCTGTGGCTGAGGCTGTTCTTATTGATTTTTTCATAGAGCTTTTTAAAAATATTTTTAGAAGTTGCTTTGTTTGGTAGATATCAATGATCTCTGTTCTTAAGTTTGATGCACCTAGGACTGAATGTGTCATTGCAAAGGTTCACAAACATTTCAGTGCTGTATATTTATTTCATTGAATGTACTTCATGCTGATTTTTTTTTCTTCAAACATCCTATTTTTTGTTGCATACCATTTTGTATCGTATTCAGACTTTGCCTTTTTGTTGTATAGCATGCTGTGCTAATAGATGGAACTGTAAAGAGAAGTTGAAATGAATATGTCCCCACTCAATTCAAATACACATGTGGAGCTTTTTCTTCCTGCAGCACTGACAAAAGTCTGATGCACATATACACTGATATGTTTTATCTATCCATCCATTTTCTATACCTGCTTATACAGAGCAGACTCACAAGGATACTTTGAATAATTCAACCTGCCAAAACTTTTAGTTAGTAATTAAAGCTTCCAAGAATATACAATAAGCCTGTGATTCTGCCACATGCTGACTGATACTGAATATTCACTATGAAAAGAAGACATACTGAAGTTGTATGCATTAAGAACAGGAGCAAAGTTAAAGTCAATTATACATTTTTAATCACTGTTATTCAGAATCTCGTATTTCATGTGGGAGAGAGATATGAAAAGATATTATGTGTAAAAATGTATAAATATATACTGTATATATTTCTCCATGCATTTTCAAATCCACTTAATCCAAGTACAGGGTTTCAGGGGCAGCACAGAGTACAAGGCAGACACGGAGCTGGCGTCAGGGAAGAGTCTGTGAGAGGACATCTGAAATCTTGTGGGAAGGCAGTGGCATTTTGGTTGAAATGGAGACATTATAAATACCTAAGTGAAGCTTTAGTTTTATTTATTTAGCCACAATAAATAGTGAAGTAATAATAAATACTTGCAAATTTTCATATCATAAAATCAATCAAGTTTTATTTAATTTATTGATATTTTGTTATTCTATTAATAACCTCTCCTGAACAAATTAATACATAAATTAAATGTAATACAGTTGTATCTTTGACTTCTTCCAACATTCATCTGCTTCACTGTTCCTCACACAATGTTTTTATAAATGGTATTAGATAAACTTTGACTATATCATTTGAAAGTTCAATTCACCTGCTGAACAAACATCACAGAATCAAAACAAAGCTAAAATTGCCAGAAATAAGCTTTACTCCATAACTTATCCACACATATCAAAAAATTATTGCAAAAAAAAAAATTGTCTGAAAACTTTGAAGGCTGCTGCTTTTATTCATTCCCATGTGTATATCCACCTCAGATGGAATTGAAATGGTGTGAACTGAAAGGATGAGTGCTTTTGGTGTGAATTAACAGTTGGTATAGTTACCTGAGCATTGACAATGTACAACTGGTTTTGAAATACAAGTTAAATATGGCAGAATGTTCAAAAATCCTTGGGTCCAAAACTGAGGGGGCATGACAATTCAGTAGAAGGGACAATGCCCCTTTTTGGCCCCCATGGTCATGACCACAACAAACCTGTTATACCAGTATATTACAGGTTCACATTCATGTGTGTACTCACTTTTTCATGTACTGGTGGAAAAAAAACTGTAATACTTGATGAAAATCTACAAATAAATATATTAATGTATTCATAAAGTAGACCAACACATTGTTTAATGCTTCTCTATATCTTCCATCCATCCATCAATTTTGTGGGCTTGTATTTTCCGCCAGTATGTCATGGTAGTTTAGTCCAGATCCAGCAGTATCACATGCAAAGTAGGGAACTAACCAAGGGCTTTGGTATTGCAAAATGTGTTCTTAATAATGAAGTTACATTTCGTTCATGGTAACACATTTTATTGAAAGAAAACCTGAGGCAATGAAATGTGTTTTAGTTAGAAGGCATTTTCCATATAATTTTAATCACATCATTATGATTAAAATTGTAAAAATATCACTGCCTAGCAATTTATTAATTTATTGGAAGAGAATCACATTAATGTGAATTTGAAGGCATAAACTAAATCCAAAAATCCCTCTTTATTGAGAATTTTAAGTAAATACAATACTCAAAGTTTGAAATAATGAAATTCTGGACTGTAGTTAACCATTGACAATTCTGTTCCAAAACCTTACAGTTTGTACATCTGAATGCCTTCATTCCTCATTATAAGTATTCCTAAACACCATATGTATTCACTAGAGTGTTTTAACCCAATCATTATAATTAATCTATTTTACCAAGTATTTCTGTTTTTCTTAAAAAAGTGAAATATATCTATACTAATTAATAAAAGGCAAAGCCCTCACTGACTCACTGACTGACTGACTGACTGACTGACTCATCACTAATTGTCCAACTTCCCGTGTAGGTGGAAGGCTAAAATTTGGCAGGCTGATTCCTTACAGCTTACTTACAAAAGTTAGGCTGGTTTCATTTCGAAATTCAACGCGTAATGGTCATAACTGGAACCTCTTTTTTGACAATATACTGTAATGGACGGCAGCTCGATGGCCATGGGAGGCGGAGTTGAGTGTCACGTCATCACGCCTCCCACATAATCACGTGAAAAGACTGTTAACGCAGTAGGGAGAAATGAAGGAAGAGCTGCAAACAGCGAAGAACAAAAAATTAATTAAACAATTGAGAAGGGAGCGAAACAATAAGAAGCGAGCGAGTGAAGCATACAAGCATCTTCATAAGGGAAACAAAGCACGGTGTAAAACGTAAGTTTAAATTAAGTTTATTGAAATGCTCCCGTTGCGGATTGCAATAACATATTCGCGAGATAAAAGAACGCAGTAGGGAGAAATGAAGGAAGAGCCGCAAACAGCGAAGAACAAAAAATTCATTAAACAATTGAGAAGGGAGCGAAACAATAAGAAGCCAGCGAGTGAAGCATACAAGCATGTTCATAAGGGAAACAAAGCACGGTGTAAAACGTAAGTTTAAATTAAGTTTATAGAAACGCTCCTGCTGCGGATTGCAATAATATATTCGCGAGATAAAAGTTTAATGAGAAGACACGAGGTATAAACGAACCACACGCCGTAGCGCAACGTTAGGGGCAACAGTTTCAACCATTCTATGATCTGCTTCTCGCAACTGAAAGACGGCACATGGCGGATGTTAGCCGACTTGCTGACCGCAACGTTAGGGGCTTCAACTCTGGCGCTGACGATAGAGATTCGATTCCCGAGAGGGGATGCAGTGAGTGTGTATGCCTGATGAGCCCAGAATTAGGGAGAAACACGTGTCGCATACTCTGCATTATTTGAAAGTAAACTATTAAAACCATTCTATGATCAGCTTCTGGGAACAGAAAGAGGGCACGTGGCGGATGTAAGGCGACTTCCTGACCAACCACAAGCGTAACCTGGCAGGTAACCACCCATACAGTCAGATTGTGATTCAGAAAACGAATGCCATGAATGTAATTACCACGATCTACATACTGTCAAATAAACAAAACACACGCTGTAGCGCGACAGCTGTGAAAAGCGAGGTTCACAAAAAAACAGATCCTTAACAAATTGTTATTGGTATATTTTCGATCCGTTTAAAAAGGTTTTCTTTTCTTCTTAAAAAATTAAAAGCAGTACTTCGTCACAACGAAGCGCGAGAATTTGGCTATATATATCTGCTTCTCGCAATTAAAAGAGGGCACGTGGAGGATTTTAGACGACTTCATGACCAAACATAAGTGTTACCTGCCAGGTAGGGTTACCACTTTTAATACAAAAAAATAAGGGACGCATACTGCAGCGGGTGCCACATCCCAGTGCCAACACTTTGCAGACTCTACTTAAAAGACCCGCCCTCCTCACTGGACAGTTAAAAAGACCAATCAAACTAATTATGACATCAAGTATTACCCAATCAAAAGTAGGAAAGGAGGCATCTTCATAAAATGCGTGTGGGATGATTTGCATGAGACGCTGCTTTAAAAAAAATGATAAAAAAAATACGGGACAAATCCCGTCCCGTATTGATTCAAAACGGGACGCGCAATTTCATTCTCAAATACGGGATGATTCCGTATTTTAAAGGACGGGTGGCAACCCGAGTGCCAGGTAACCACCCATACAATCAGATTGTGATTCAGACTAGGAATGCAATGAATGTAATTACCCCGATCTACATACAAGGCGAAAGTCTTGCAACATTCAAAGATGATGGTTTGGGATAAGTACACCATACAACATAAAAGAGCTTATGAAGCCTTGAACCAAAAAAAGCAAGATCTCAGAGATCGTAAAAAAAAAAAAATAGGAGGTAATGTCGTTTTACTCGCTGTAGATTTTAGTCAAACATTACCAGTTATTCCACAAGGGAGACCAGCAGATGAACTCAACGCGTGTTTAAAATCCATGCTTCTCCCACGCTCGGTTATATGTCGCGTGTTCTCGGGTAGGTACACCAAAAAATGTATACATTTAAGCATGTAATGGGCAAACAAAAAAATGAGGTATACCCGAAGGCACTGCAGTAGTACTTAATGTAACTTTACTTCTTAAATGTTAATGTTTTACTGTTTAATAATTTATACACTTCTTATATGTTGTTCAAATTCTTTTATCAAAATACCAGTGACAGCGCAATGCACGACAACATGGAGCGAATACACCATACGCATCCGCCCACGGCCGCCCTGGTGTGCGCAGACAGGAGTTGATTCTACAATAAAATAAAATAAAGATAAAAAGAGTAATACAATCATCACCCATAAAGCGGATAGTAGACGTGACGTACTATATGTGTACCACATTTCAAGTGTATAGGTGAAACGGTTTGCGAGCTACAGGTGATTTAAAATCCTGGACAGACAAACGAATAGCCACAGTAGCAAATTACAGAAGAAGATTTTACTGTTTAATAATTTATATTTATATGAAATGTGCTTCTTATATATTACTTCATATTCTCATATGATAATGATGTTAATGTTGTTTATATTGATTTCTATGTTATTGAAACTGCATGTATGTGTGTATATGTATGTATGTATATATATATATATATATATATATATATATATATATATATATATATATATGACAGCAACACTCATAACAATGACAACACAATTACATTGACAATCATGTTACGTTATTTTTAAAATGTTTCCTTTACTTTTTCATAACCTCTTTAACACACTACTTCTCCGCTGCGAAGCGTGGGTATTTTGCTATATGTATATATGTTTATGTATATATATGTTTACATAACCTCTTTATCACACTACTTCTCCGCTGCGAAGCGCGGGTATTTTGCTATATATATATATATATATATATATATATAATATATGTATATATAATATATATATATATATATATATATATATCTATATAATATATGTGTATATGTATATGTATATATATATGACAGCAACACTCATAACAATGACAACACAATTACATTGACAATCATGTTACGTTATCTTTAAAATGTTTCCTTTACTTTTTCATAACCTCTTTAACACACTACTTCTCCGCTGCGAAGCGCGGGTATTTTGCTAGTTTTACAATAACTTTCAAATATATGAAAGCATACATACTAAATAACGTTGAAAATGATACAGTTTCTATATACTGTATATATAATTATATCTTCTGCTGGACTTTGAGTTTTCCCAATTAGGCTGTACAGTTTCCTCTCTATAACAGTCACCACTATGTAGTATATAAATCAGTAACTCCAGTACGTACTTGTCCGTCCATCCATTATCCAACCCGCTATATCCTAACTACAGGGTCACAGGGTCTGCTGGAGCCAATCCCAGCCAACACAGGGCGTAAGGAAGGAAGGAAACAAACCCCGGGCAGGGCGCCAGCCCACCGCAGGGCACACACACACACCAAGCACACACTAGGGACAATTTAGAATCGCCAATGCACCTAACCTGCATATCTTTGGACTGTGGGAGGAAACCGGAGTACCCAGAGGAAACCCACGCAGACACGGGGAGAACATGCAAACTCCACGCAGGGAGGACCCAAGAAGCGAACCCAGGTCTCCTAACTGCGAGGCAGCAGCGCTACCCTCTGCGCCACTGTGCCGCCCCAAAATAGAGCATAAATATTGAAATTAAACTGGCATCAAAAACACAAGGTATGAGGTGAAACAAAGAATTGTTTATGAACAAACATTCACTACCGATAAACAACCAGTTTATAAACCTGAGGTAGCAACCAAAGTCAAAGTAATTTGGAGAGTCTTTGCGAACACTAGATCTGTTTTCAACTGCCACTGTGTATAATTCAGCAATTGCCACAATTCTGTTTTTGCCTTGAAAAAATCCTACTTTAACCAATATGTATGTACAGTACCACATTCCCTGAATTAGATAGAGTATGTTTGCTCAGCATCACTACATCATCATTTTGTGTTTATCCATTTTATTTCCTGGTCCTTCAAAAAAGAAGTGATTATGGTCTAATTCAGGAGGGTGTTCACAAGAAATGTAGTAATTTCCTTCATGAGATAGAAGTAGATAATAAACAAGAATAATTGTGTCAGATATTTAAAATATTAAACGGTGTGTTTCAGTATAAATGTTTGAAGGCTGAATATTCACGATTGTAACAGAAATTTGTCATTTTCACTCTCTGATAGAGGTCTATAGAGGTCTAGATCCCTAGTAAAGGATCAAAAACCAAAAATAACATCATATTCATGATCACTGACCTTAAAATAGACAAAACAATACCTCACATGCTTAAGTTTAAAACTGGTCACTTTTAACCTTCTGGAAGCGACTTTTGGAGGGCTAGGACCAATGCTAAAGAATCAAATATCCATCCATCCATTATCCAACCCGCTATATCCTAACTACAGGGTCAAGGGGGTCTGCTGGAGCCAATAGAATCAAATATCAAAAATAATATCATATTCATGATCAGCAACCTCAAAATAGCATAACATGACACTCCAGTAGCATATATTACCAACCCCTATTTCTTTTTTAGTTTTGTGAAAAAGAGTAAATTTGACCATATTGCAAATTGGGGTGAACTCTTGTAGATCATTTCTGAAGAAGACACCTATCGGTTTACTCTTTATCATAAGGTGTAATATCCTGTACAAAATATGGTCCAAATATTGTGCTAAAAATATAGAGTTTTTGGGTCTACACAGTTAAAAATAGGAGGGAACCCCAAAAAGCTCAATTTCTTACATAACTAGATATCAAATAAGTCAAATGGTATATAATATGTGGGAATTTTTTTCCTATCAATGAGTTAGGGGGCACCGGACCAAAAAAAATGTTAGTTATTTCAAAGCATTTGTAAGTAATTCTTAACACAATAGCACTTGCCAAAGTAGATCAAGTAGATTAAGACCTAACATTTGCTATTTCGGGGGAGATAAATAATGAGTTATTGTCAAACCCACAACAGACAGAGAAAATCTTAAGAGGTAAAAGTAAAATATAAAATAACCAAAAGACACACAATAACTTGCTACAACAATATGCCTTCCAGAAGAGTAGATTGGCTCATCCATTTGTCTGCCTTTTCAGTTACCCACTCCTATACAGTTAAAAATACACCAGTGGCTCCCATTCTGTGTCCGCACAGGACCATTGCTGCAGTTGTTAACGATTAAAATGGGTCAAAACACAAAGAAATTCTTCCATGTCTTGCATGTTTTTGAATGGTATGCCTAGACATAGAAAGAGAACCTACAAGACTTTGTAATAACACTACTGTTTTCTTAATACTTAAAAGTTCCTTTCAACAATTTATGTGAATGGCTTCCAATTATTTTTTGTTGTTGTTAATACCAGTGTGTTTCTTCGTGCCAGTCCCAAGCCCAGATAAATGGGGAGGGTTACATCAGGAAGGGCATCCGGTGTAAAATTTTGCCAAATCAATATGCGGACAATATGATCCGCTGTGGCAACCCCTAACGGGAGTAACCAAAAGAAGAAGAAGAGTGCAGTTTTTTTACTAGCTGAAGGGTTTGTTGTGTTCAGCCAGTATCCACACCATGAACAGTCATAAATGAGCGTATACAGCATTCATTTCAGCCATTGCTTATTTCCTGAGACTACTCCACCGAAGACTCTTCCTTTAACTTGACAGGGAATTGCTTGTCAGATTCTTCCTGAGATGTGTTGTACTGCCTTTTATATTGTCCTATTACTTCAAGATTATAGACACTGTTGTAAAAAAGCATTATGTTGCAATATTCATGAAACAACACTTTAAAAATCAATTATGAACATGTATTTGAAACTTGTCTTTAAAGAAGCTCCAGGCAAATGATTTATGTATCTTTTAGGCAAAGAGTGAAAAAACATGAACAGTATAAATACTTACAATTATGAAACATTTTATTGGTCTGTTTAGAATAATAGACTCTGTCATGGAGATCTAAAGATTTTATGAAACAAGACATTGCTTAACAAAGCAGAGCACATTGTCAAATTAGTATGGCCAATTGCCCAATTTTTTCACCAATTATCAATCCCAAAGTCATGTGTCTCCATATGTATTGTTCTGCTCTGTTTGTTTTGATAGAGTTTAGCCAGATAAATTGGGTGAATTCTCACATTGAATGAAACCAAGACTCTAAAAAGCCAGCAGAATTTCTATTCAACTGACGTAAATGCAACAGTCATGCTTCATAAGATCGTTGTCGGATTAGGGCTAAAACAATTGTCCATCTTGATCCATTTAATGCGATAAATGTGATGCACAAACCTACGGTCAGATTACCTTAATGCTTATTCCGTTTTCATTTGATTGGGAGGGTTTAGCTGTAAGCCCAACAGCTTACAAAACAATTTGTCAATATGTATTGCATATCACAATCTAAGATATGGAAAAAAGTATAAAGCAACTGTACCTTTATGGTTTACTATCCAGGTTAGGATTTATCTACAAATTTCAAAGTATTCATTGTTTGGTATAAGACTCTTTAATGCACACTTATCAAAAAAGCCTAAAGACATTTTCTTGTATAGCCATGCATTACAAAAATTATTCACATTCACTAATCCATTGATCTGTCTTGCAAAACAGATTTGTTCTATGCATGATTAAATAAAATTGACACATTTAGCAAAATATCAATATACTTTGAATAGCGCTTTTCAGTAAATATATTATTTACTCTTACAGTACATGATTACGCACAGCGTGCCTAATGGCTAAGTCAATGGATTCTAATTCATGAGTGTGGTGCACGTTCAGTCCTTATTACTGATTTGTTTTGAGGCTCTTAACAATTTGATTCAATTGGCAGAACTCCAATTATAAAAAGCAAATATACATAACAGTACACAACTAAAGTGCTTTCCAAGGTGCTTGACTGAAAAGGATTTCTAAATATAAGAAATTTAATATTACAAACAGGAGAGTGTCAGAAGTTAATGTACTGACTTGCATGGCCTAGGACATGGGTTCAGTTCTTGGTCAGGTCATTGTGTGAAAGTTGTACTGTTTCTCTGTGTTCACTATCTGTTTTGTGTTGAATTCCAGTGATCATTATCATCGGTTGAACAGACATTTTCCTGGTTTCCCCAGGTTAGCCAGTAGATCTGCAAGTCTTTCTCATCTAATCTCTATAGCCCTG
The DNA here is from genome assembly GCF_900747795.2 of Erpetoichthys calabaricus. Classification (NCBI taxonomy): domain Eukaryota; kingdom Metazoa; phylum Chordata; class Cladistia; order Polypteriformes; family Polypteridae; genus Erpetoichthys; species Erpetoichthys calabaricus. Next base: position 61,725,889 of record NC_041403.2, read on the forward strand.
ATCATTCTTTTGGGGTGAGACACATTCTATTCAATTCATCTGACAACACCTGAAATCATGTATTCTTTAGCCTTCTTGGCCTCATCCCTTCCATACTCATCTTCTTCCAGTCATCCTCTATTCTTAGCACCACATTCCAAACCCACTTTATTCTATTTGTTCTTAGCACAAAATCTGTCACTTCCAAATCAAGCCTTTATTTTAATTCAGCATTTATTTTTTCTCTTAGACACTCCACACATCCATCTGATCATTCTTACCTCTGTTCCTTCCATGCTTCATGTTTGGCTTTCATCGAACATGTTTCACTTCCACAAAGCATACCACTCATCACATAGCTTTCATGACTTTATCATTCAATTTCAATTGCAATTGCAAAAAAATAAATGTGTAAGCCAGAAAAGGGAAAAGAGGTGAGGTGAATGGATACACAGCTCATCTTATCTTTGCAATAGCTGCTGTGTCTTCATTTATACTCAGAATTTCTCATAAGTAATGGAACATTCCTAGTTTCTTCAAGACAACTCTATTACTGATACCTAAATTTATACTACATTAGCATTCTGTACTTCCTCACACACCATTTACAAATAAAGGTGGCACTTGTCTCCTGCAGACTGCCCTTCACATTACAACAACTTTAATAAATCCATTTCCAATCAACTGCGCGTTAGGCTGAGTTTCTCCCAACAACTTTATCACACACGCCATATGGCTATGCATCAGCCTCTTCCATGTCTCCTGTTCCTTCACCTCCAACCATCACCTTGGACTCTCTTGCATTTACCTTTTAACCTTTGGTTCCAAACTATCTTTCAATTTCAGTGTCTTCTCGTTCAATTCTTCCTCAGTTTTCCCATAAACGCAACATCAATGGCATACAAGAGCTCCCTTGGTAGTCCTCTATGTATTTCTCTAAAAACCAAATGTATCACTATCATGAAAACAATGCACTCCAAACAGATCCTTGGTGCAGTCCCACCTCCATTTCAAAGCTTTCAGTATCCCCATCTGCTGCCTTGACCATCAGTCACACATCACCACAAACACTAACTATTCATAAATACTTTTCCCACCTCACCACCTGTCATGACACCCCATCAAATCTTACCTTTCAGCTGGTGCTTATCCAGTGAAAAAAAGATCACACCTGTTTTACCCTTCCCAAATATGAAACCAAAATGCATTTTGCTAACTTTTCTTGTAGCATTTTCTCAACCACCTTCATCACCAAATCAAAAAAGTGATTACTCAATATGACCCACACTCCAGTGGATCACCCTTTTCTTTGTATACTGTGTGATATATGACCGGCTTGTCATCCTGGCCAATACCCCCAGGCCGCCAGATGGAGCTCTCCCTGCAGCATGGAAGTACCCCGGATACCAGCGGGGAATCATGGACGATGGAGTTTTCCTTTACACCCCTGCTGGATACCACAGGGGTCAACACAGGACGCTGCAGGGAGATTCAGAGAGTCGTTTGTGCCCTATAACCCGGAAGTACGTCTTAGTCACAGTGACAAGGGAGATGATGTACTTCCGGGATGAAGAAGAGGACTTTTTATCTGACCCGGAAGGATAAAAGGATAAGGAGTCACATGGACTGAAGGCTGGGAAACACTTCCGGGAAAGGGACTATAAAAGACTCTGGGAAACACCAGAGTGTTGAGCTGAGCTGGGTGAAAGGGTGGCAACGCGTCTGGGAGAGTGGAGGATTGATTATTGTATTGGTTATTGTGTATTTATGAGTATTATGGAGAGGAGGGTGCTTGGTGCACATTATTATTATAAAATAAAGTCATATTGGACTTTTATCTGGTGTCTGGCGTATAATCTGAGTGTTCAAGGGAGCGAGAGCGCCCCCTATCTGTCACAACTGCAATAACCACACATCAGTTTCAGTCTTAAGGAATCTTCCCTTCACACACAATCACGCTGCAGAGGTCTGTCAACCAATGATCTCCATTTTCTTCACTGCCTTCAACATTTTCAATACCACTACAGCTTTGTAGGCTGATGTACCTGTCTTTATCTTTCACTTTCTGTGTTCTAAATTACCCTTGATGATGTACCTGTTAAATTAACTGGTGACCCTAAACTGGATCAGTATAAATGAATATGGGGTTGTGTCCCTTGAAATGTTCACTAAGGCTGATTCCTGCCTTGTGTCTGATTTTTCTAGAATAGCTGCAAGTACTGTGTGACTTTGGAACATGTGGATTCAGAATGTAGATGGACATTAATTCTAACCCCTTTGTTTAATCTCTCAAACTAATTGAGCTGGTAGGCTAAACATCACTTGTCAGGGGTTTTATTGTCAATGTTCCAGTGTTTTACACCACTGCATATGCAGATTATATTAGGTAGTTCTTAAAAAAATAGATCTATTATTTAAAAAGACAACTGAGGAACATTAAATATGTTTTTCATCACACTAAAAATATGAGACAGGATTTACGAGTAAGCTGAGGCTGGTGCATTAGAAGCAAGCTCAACAGAGCTGAGTCAGCAGGGGCAGATGATATCTACCTTAGGACCTTCAAAAAACTGAAACATTATGACGAATGTACATCCTTAACTTTACAGGTGAGATCAGCACTTTTGCTCTAATACACTGAGATAGTCTTTTGTCATTAACAAGGAAGATGATTGTTTCTGGTCTAAAAAAAAGAGACAAAACACACAGAATAATTTCCAAAACAAAGGTCATACAAATTTAAGAACTCTGTTTCTAGCATCAACTGCCTGCAGCAGACTTCAGGTCAGGAATTTATTCACTTTTAACATTAATAATAGTAACCATGAGAATGACTATTGTTTCATGACCTGCTTATTGTCTCCTGGTTCCACAGGGAGAGGAATTATCTAAAAAGCTAGTAGCATCTGCAGAGATGAATATGTGGACCAAGAGCCAGGTAACATGAATTTTGTGTTTTGTCCTCCCTTTCCAGTTTCTGGGGAGGTATTCAAAGCACATTGTGCGGATAAGGAATAGAATCTAAAAAAAGGAAATAATACCAATTAAAAAGTAGTTGTACATACAAATCTGAACTATGTTTTAATCTGTAAATAAAATTTATATGGACTTCCACAAGCTAGGATATCATGATAACAGAAATAAGGGACAAAATGAATAAGGGAAATTCTGGTGTGTTACTTGGGTACAAATCTTAACAAATCACTACAGTAACTGGCTACATTCAAGTAAAAGGAAATAACATATTAAAGTAAAAAAAAATCACTTCAGTTACTTTGTAATCATCGAATTTGATGTCAAATGCCTGCTAGCCAGACTGGTTTTCCACAGAGTCAAGGATAAGATTTGCTCCCTAGCAGCTTGCACTGAAATTTGAAATGCCTGGGGTTAAAAACAAAATAAAAATGAAAATGCTAGGACTACAATAACAGACCAAGAACCATTAAGTGAATGCAGAACTTTAACAAAGATTCATAATAATAAAAAAATCTTTTATAGGTTGTGTACTTGTTAATGAAAAAAATAAAAAGTTCATTAGTTCTTTCAGATATGAAACAGCAGGAAAGTTTAAAACAAAAAAAAGTTTTAAATGCATTTATAAACACAAAAGGGTACTCATGCTGGTTCTCTTTGATTGTTTAATACATAGCTAGCAAGCACATTGTTTTGATACATTCCTGTTTAAAAACACCAACACATGCTGATATTTTTCTTCAGGGTTAATTAATAAGCGGCATGTGAAGACATTCTTAAAACTTTGAGAAATAATGAACCCCGAAGAAAGCTAATGATGGGCAAAATCACAAACACCAACATTTAAAACACCCTCATTGAATGTCAGTAAAGCTTTACCGTCTAGTTATTACCATTATCCAGAAACATGATCATTTGAGCATATCTGCTTTACAGCCTCTGAACTCTTTGACCCTGGTCTAGGTTGCGGCATCTTCTGCATAAACTTTGAGTTACCTTAAATGTTCTTTTCCCTATGAAGAAATGTTAAATTAAATGCAGTATGGCTCACAAGTAATAATAATACATGAAACTAATAAAGCCATCCATACATGAAAGATGTCTGGAATGGACTGAGCACAATTACTGGCCTCAAGCAATAAAGGGCTCAAGTGTTAGAAAGGGGTGTGAATAAAGCTAACACCAATTTAACAGAGTGTCCCTCCTACTGCCACCTTCTTCCAATGACCAGTGTTCTCACACCATCTCTACAATATCAACAAATCCTACCACATCAACTGAAGTAGCCAGTGATGAGTCCACTTCTGACTATCAGCATAAGCTGTCCAAAACTGAAGACTAAGTAAAGAGACAACTGAGGAAGCTACACAGAGAAAATACTTCAGGACCAGATGGACTCAGTCATCAAGGTTTTAAGGCCTGTGCTGACCAACTTTGTGGTATCTCTGTCACTTGTTCAGCCGCTGCTGTGGAAGACATGGAGATATAGAGCAGGCTGCATTGTTCCTGCTCGAAAGAAGACAGATGCCTCTTCATCTAATGGCTAAAGGCCAGTAGCACTTACATCTCACATCAAGAAAATCTTTCAGAGGCTGGTCCTGGACTATATGAATCCTCTTGTAGTAGACCACCTGGACCCACTTCAGTTTGCCTAATGGACAAAGATTGGAGTGGAGGATACAATTATTTATCTGCTCCACAAAACTTGTTCTCGCCCTGACAAAGCTGGCTGCACTGTAAGAATTAGGTTTTTTGATTTGTCAAGTGCCTTCAGTGCCATCCAGCTATCCCTGTTAAGTGGTAAGCTCAGAGATATGCAGGTGGAGGAGTCTATGGTGTCCTGGGTAATGAAATATCTGTTGGGCAGAGACTGAAGGATTATGTTTCTTATACAGATATGTGCAGCAATGGAGCACCATAAAGAATAGTCCTGTCTCCTTTTCTCTTCACTCTGTACACCTCAGACTATAAATATAACACCAGGTCATGTCACTTGTAGAAATTCTCTGATGATTTTGCACTTATGTATTGATAAGGGGGATGACACAGAATATAGGAGTCAGGTGGAGGTCTTTGTTTCTTGGTGTAAATAGCCTTTATGGCTGGTCAAGGAGTGGATATAGAGGTGGTGCACTCTTACAAGTACTTGAGGGGCCTTGTATAAGAAAGGACAGAGAAGGCTCTTTTTCCTTAGGTGACTGTCTTCCTTTAAGGTGGGAAGTGACATCTTTCACATCTTCTATGACTCTGTGATGATCAGTGTGATTTTCTAAACTGTGGGGTGTTGTAATGGTAACATCATTTCATGACATCAACAAACTAATTAAAAGGGCAGGTTCAGTTATAGTATGCACTACACATTCCCTGGAGGCAGTAGTAAAGGAGAGAATTAAAACAAAACCGAGAGCCCTTATAAACAATGCTGCACATCCTTTCCATGACACACTAATACCAAGTACTTTCAGCTAAAAAATTATTCAGCAAAAGTTTGTCAAGAAATGCTACTGGGGCTCCTTTATACCAACAGCAATATGACAGAATAATGCCTCACTATGACTGTCAAGTCAGAAGTTTTGTTTCTTTTTAAATTCTCCTTCTTTTTAGTCATTCTGGTGTGTGTTCACCCCATAGTGTGCATATATATATATATATTGTAACAGATAGGGGGCGCTCTCGCTCCCTTGGACCCTCAGATCAGACGCCAAACACCAGAAAAAAGTCCAATAATAATATTTATTATTAATAAATAGTGCACCAAGCACTCTCTTCTCCACAATACTCATAAATAACCAATAATACAATCAATAAACAATCCTCCACTCTCCCAGACGCGTTGCCATCCTTCCACCCAGCTCAGCTCGTCCGTCTGGGATTTCCCAGAGTCCTTTATAGTCCTTGACTCGGAAGTGCTTCTGAACCCTCAGTCCATGTTACTTCCTAGCACCTCCGGGTTAGATGAAAAACTCTTCTTTTTCATCCTGGAAGCACGTCATTTCTTCTATCCATGTGACTGGGACGTACTTCCGGGGTGTAAGGAAAATAGTCCTTACTCCTCTCTGCAGTGTCCTCTGGCGGCGCCCATGGTATCCAGCAGGACTATGAATTAAAGGTCCACTGTCCATAATTCCCTGCTGGCATTCGGGGCACTTCCACGCTACAGGGAGGGTTCCACCTGGCAGCCTGGGGGTATTCGCCGGGATGAATGGCCGGCCATATCCTACAATATATATATATTTTTATATTGTGGTGGGCGGCCAGGATGCCCCTTCCACATATGTTCTGGGGGAGCAACCATAGGCATCTCAATACCTCCCCCGGGACGCTTGGTGGCAGCCTCCCTGGCTGACGAAGGTGCCTCAGTTTCCCACAGTGTTTCATGGGAGATGGAGTTCTCCACAACCCTGTGGGGATCTCGGATGGCCGCCAAGGGGTGCTGCATGGATCCCGGAGCCCACCTGGACACCTCTACAGTCCCGCCCGTAGGTGCAATTAGCAACAGGTGATCAAGCACCTGGAGCACTTCCGGGTGGGTTATAAAAAGGGCCAGCATTCACCACTCAGGAGCCAGAATCGGGAGGAAGAGGACGAGGTTACCTGGCAGGAGTGGTGGTGCCAGAGGAAGGATTGGTTTGATTGTGTTGGACTGCTTAGGGACTGTGTTGGGCCTGTGGGTCACGGGGAAGGCGTGCCCCATGGCTGAAGAGAAAAATAAAAAGTCTTGTTATTTTACACATGCCTCTGCGTCAGTCTGTGCCGGGTCGGGTGTTATATAGCGCTTTATTACACTAGTGTAGCTGGCAGGATCCCGGTCTGTCCATTTGGGCTGGAACCTGCATTAAAATTCTTGTGGAGACCCGACATAGCGAAGTGCAACAGCGTGAGGCATGTGCTCGACTCAGCTGCGCGGAGAGTGTGCTCCCATCTCAGCCACAGGCAAGCACACACAGCACAGCGCGAGAGAGCGCAACTGAAGCCGCCAAGGAACTACTGAATGCACCGGTTTAAATGGGGAAGAAAAAAGCCAGGCGGACACAGAAGGTAACCGCCAGACGCCGCCACACGAACCCACACCACGGGTTACAACAGGAGGTAGGTAACGGGCCCAAGGATGAAGGGCCGCGGGAATGCTTTTCCGTGTGCGGGGCAGCCTACCTCAGCAGAGGGGCGAAGCACCCATTGGTGGCCGGAGGACATGTGTCCGTGGCGTGACAGCGGAGCAAGCTCGGGGGAGAGCGAGGCGCACCTGTGTCTTCCCTTCGGCCTGATCCATCGGCTGGGGGAGGAGAGCACGGACGAGCTTCCCAGCACGGTGTCCCCACAGGAGGAGCAGGAGCAGCTCCCTGAAGCAGGTAAAAGGGGGAGGGCGTGTGTCAGTCGCCCACTGAGGAAGGTTCGCAGGCGGGGACAACAGATCTTCTCCCCAAACCTCAGGATTACCCGAACGGGCCTGCGGAGATAATATTGACTTTTCTTGGGCTGTACGGGAGGTGCAATCTGTGCTCCTGCCCCTGCAGTCCTTGGTTAAGGTTTTTCAGGTCCTGCAGGAGACGAAGGAGGGACTGGACAAGAAACTCGGCGCCCTGTTAGGAGCCATTATCGAGTGGCTTCGCACATGTGGGGCATCACCCTCCAGCCTGCAGGACACAGCAGTACGGGTAAGTGAGACCTGTGCCATAGAGGAAAAAAGGGGGCGGTGCGCAACGGCTCCAGTGATGATTAGTGCTGCTTGCCAGGCTGCCCCACCCACTACATGAGACGCTGCCGCGATGACCGACAGCCTGGCAGGGGAGTGTGCAGAGAGGCAGCTGGTAGATGTCAGTTGCCAAACAACTCCACCCCGACTGCCGTCTAAAGGGGTGCAGACGGTGAGGGGTCCATCTTCTTCCCATAGAGGGACCCAGACCGTCGGTGTGCCCCAAAGAAAGAGGAGGACCCGGGAAAAGAAACGGGATTCTCCTAACAGTACACAGTGTAAGCCCATCAGCTTGAGGGCAAGGGAGGCCTATGCTGTTGAGGGGCGGAGATGCCATGAGCCCTCAACCAAGCGGGCGAAGGGGCAGGGGTCTCCTGCCTGCTTCCGCTCCCACAAGGGTCGAGCTGGAGGGGGTCGGCCGTGCTACAACTGTGGCCGCTGTGGCCATGTCTGGGGGTGTTGTCCAGAGAGGACGTCTGAGTGGCAGAGATGTCGGGGCAGCACCCCCAGACCTGTTCTTTATGTTTCCACAGGGTGGAGCCATGGAGCCAAGGACGCCGACTCCCTGTCCTGGAGAGGACCGGCCTTCGTGGGGCATGCTGATGATCCCCACAAGGCTCATCTGACAGAGGGGCAATGTGGCAGGTCCCACGTTTCTCTGCATCAGTCTGTACCGGGTCGGGTGCTATATAGCGCCTTATTACTATATATATAGGGGCAAAGGTGCTATATAGGCATTGGCCCGACACAGACTGACAACAGAGGCACAGGTAAAAATAAACAAAAAGTTTTTATTTTGTCTTCAGCTGTGGGGCACGTCTTCCCTGTGTCCCACAGGCCCTACAGTCCCCAAAAACACACACAAAGAAAACACCTAAAAAACCACACTCTACCTTCTCCTCCACTCCTCACAGGTAGCTTTGTCATCATCGTCCTCATCCTCGTCCTCCTCCTCCTGACTCTGGCGCCTTGAGTAGTGACTGCAGGCTCTTCTTATAGCCCACCTAGAAGTGCTTCAGGTGATAATTAACCTAATTCAGGCTGCACTTCCGAGTGTGGCTGCATTCCAGCCCACATGGGCTCGTTAAGCCATGCAGCTCCCCCTGGCGGTGAACATGGAACCCAACAGGGATGAGCTCTGGTGTTCCACCATTGTGGCCCCGATGCAACCCAGGGGGGCTGCCACCAAGTGTTCCGTGTATATACAGTACATTTATGAAATCTGAAATATACATTTGTGTTTGTCCTGGTTGTAGTATAGGCAAGCTGTTTCAGCTTGGGACAGCTTCTTTGAGAAATCTTGCTATGTGACACATTATTTTCTTACATTTTGAGTCCCTAATCAAAGAAAAAATTTTGTCATGAAAATGTAGGGATAAAGTAAAGATATACTTTAAAAAGCTATGTACACATCACCTCTGTACTGCCACCAGGAGTGAAGTCACAGACTTTAACGGTTAAACATTTTCATAGAGGGTGGACTCAGATCTAGTCATTCATGTTCTTGAGAATAAAGTTGGTATGTTTTGTCATTTCTGTTTCCTGTATGTGTTCTGCTCTGCTATGACCATAAACAAATCACAAGGTCAGACAATGAAAATTGCAGGCATTGACTTAAGAACAGATTGCGTCTCTCATGGGCAGCTTTTTGTTGCTTGCTCACATGGTGAGGTCAGACAGGTCTTTGCTTATACACACACTAGAAAATACAACAAAAAATGATGTTTACAAAGAAGCAATCAGTCAACATCTGATGCTTACTCACCTCTGATGACTTTTATATACATAACAGTATATTTATTATTTAACTTTAATTTGAATTTTTCTGTAATCTAATATCAATATGCAATATAAGGTGGATTATGTGTTTATTGATTCAAGAAATTAAAACAAATGCCATTTATTCTTTTGCATTTTTGAAGTTGTAATGTACATGTCACAGACAGATAACATGACTAGTAAAAATACTTTTCTTAATAACTCTGATTTGGCTGTTTAATTATTATTTAAGCATTCATTATTAATACTGACTTTCTAAGTAAATCCTCTTTACAACTATTTTCCTTAGCAATTTACAATATTAAATTTCAATTTTGGCACAATGGTGCAGTGGGTAGCGCTGCTGCCTCGCAGTAAGGAGACCCGGATTCGCTTCCCGGGTCCTCCCTGCGTGGAGTTTGCATGTTCTCCCCGTGTCTGCGTGGGTTTCCACCAGGTGCTCCGGTTTTCTCCCACAGTCCAAAGACATGCAGGTTAGGTGCATTGGCGATTCTAAATTGTCCCTAGTGTGTGCTTGGTGTGTGGGTGTGTTTGTGTGCCCTGCGGTGGGCTGGCACCCTGCCTAGGGTTTGTTCCCTGCCTTGCGCTCTGTGTTGGCTGGGATTGGCTCCAGCAGACCCCCGTGACCCTGTAGTTAGGATATAGCGGGTTGGATAATGGATGGATGGATGACATTTCAATCTGTGACTAATAGCACTGAAAACCAGACAATGAACCGGCCATGATGAAGCTGTGCATTTCCGTTATGGATTAGCGCTACTTCTTTATGCTTTCATGAGACTGGATTCCAGACCTTGTCGTGGATATGCAAGTTTTTTGCTGGGTATTTCAGTTTTCCTACCCATATTCCAAAGAGGCGCTGGTTAGGTTAAACTAGGGACTCTAAATTAGCCCAGTCCTATTGAGTATGGGAGTGTGAGAGACACTGCCTTATGATGGATTGCTCCCTTAATTCAGGGATGTTTTTGCTGTAAACTCAGTGCTGCAAAGTAAAGCTTCAACTCTGGCAATTCTTAAACTAGATCAGTTTAAAAATAAAGAGTACGCCCCCATTCATTCCTTCATTGTGAAGTTTCCATGACAGAATTACCACCCCAGAAGCTGTTAACCCTAAATACGATAGGTTAAAAGGATAAAAAACAGATGGTTGTCTGGTGCGGAGTAATACACTTTTGTCAAATTTAAAAAGTGGAAAAATAAATACATTACAAAACACATTAAGGATGATACTATAAATGGGAAGAACATTTTATTATTGAAATGTGTGGTCTGCAAAAACTTAAAAATAAAAACATAATTTCCTTTGTCTAATGGTATTTCTAATGACAGCCAAGTGAGCAAATTTGACAGATTTTAATAGAAAGCTGAACTGGGTTGACAGCTGAGTATGTAAGCAGTACAGAGCAGATGAATGATGGCTTACGTGAACAGGTATCAGGCATGTTTACTGAATGACAATCAGCTTTATACACAATGTCATATAATACCAACTGTGGCTAAAAGTGCACCAATCTGTTCATTAAGCATTACAATTGAGGCCGGAAAATATGAAGCAGACCAAACACTTGCAAGCATCTCAGAGCATCACTGTCTACTTCCCTGCAAGGTTGTGGCAAGTCTGCTATGTTTTCAATTTGTTCGGCAGTTGCAGCATCTTGCCGTTCTGGTGCCTAAGGCACACAGGTAGCAAATATGCACTTCATTCCCAATACTTTCAAATTAGGCACCTTTTAATACAGCAAAGGCTGACTTTCATGTCTCCGAATTTTGTGAGGCAATATAAGATCCTTCCAGAATATACAAGCATTTCAGACAAATTTTTACTTACTGCACAACTACACATTCAAGGTCTGAAAGGAGCAGGAATAGCATGTAGAATAATTAAATACACTGTCTGAGCACCATAGCTTATGCTGTTTATCTGTGAAAGGGAAGAGCACTGTCTAACCTATTACTGCAGAAAACTCTCTCTGACACATTAAAGAAGAAGACTTGTGTATGAGCGTCTTATGTGTAAAATGCAGTGTAAATTGCAAGTCAATACAAAGACTTATATTTTATAGTACATTGTATATTAATCTGTGTTAAAAATGACATAAAATACTTCATGAAGCAATGATGGGTGTTAAAATGCAAAAGGAATAAAACTATGGTGAGCATTCATAGCAATAAGCAGGGTGGAATTAAAGAAGAGCTTTAAATGTGAACTCCAGAGTAGATTGTCCATCATTAATGTTTCCAAACAGGAAGATAGGAACTTAAATGTTTAATAATTACTACTGTGTAAGGATTCTGATAATATGCTCAAACAAATTTAGTAGACAAAAACAGCTGTCAAATGTCAGATTATATGATTCTTCGTGTGGACTGTTTATACCATCTATGCTCTTGGTATATGAACATGGCACAGAGGAAATGTGGTGTCAGTAGCAAATTATCAGCAATTTTCAAATTAACCATGCTTGGTTTAGTGCCTCTCCTGTGTCAAATTGGCTATTTTATTATGAAGACAAAAATATAAGTAACTTTAATACAGATGTGTTTCAACTCATTCAAATCATTCTTGCAATTTGAGTCCAGGATTTCATATCACAAGCATTCATCTATTCAGAATAGTAGGACACACCATGCACCCTTTTTTTTCTTTTTTTAAAGAATCAGCTTTAACATTCATTAGAACTGCACTAAGACATAATGTGGGGTAGCTAACAAAGGAAAATCCTACTGGGTTTAAGGAGGAGTGACTTGAGAAAAACGTAATAAGAACAAAGAGCAGTGAAACATTAATTAAAATCTGTGACTTACATATTAGAAGGAAGAGCCGAGGTAGGACTAAATGAACAAAAAGTAATTGGACAGGCTGACATCCGAAATAGGTGGCTTTAAATCCACAATTAAGCTGTCGAGCTCTCATACCATATAGCTAAGTTCAGAATTACACAACAGAAAAATAGTTGCACGTTTTTATTCTCTTCTTTTGCTTTGTATAAAGAAGACTATCACTGTATTTTGTTGTACTACTCTAAAACAGAAAAATCAATGTTATTATTTAAATGTTGGCAAGTTGCATCTATTTTCAAATGCTTAATCCAATTGTAAGGTCTTAAGTGTGGGACCTACTATATTCTGGCAACATCAGGTTTAAGGATCAAGACATGGTATACCCCTTTCCATCAGAGTGCCACTCTTGCACACCCCTTCACTCACTCACTCATACAGGGTTAATTTAGAGGCTCCAGACAGCTTAACCTGCACATGTTTTGAATATGGGAGGAAAACTATAGTTAATGCCTGGCCGGGCATCACAGCAGGTATCTTGCAATTTTGTGGCAGTTGTACAATCACCTTTTGTGGAAACTTTGCTTTATCTCCCAACATTTACATAGAGTTTTAAATTATTGACTATAAACTGTTCCTATATGAATGAGTGTACCCCATAATGGACTGAGAGACCCATCTATGGATGATTTTTACTTTGTGCCAGGTTAGGTTTGGGCTCCAGATGTGCACAAGATAATAACTGGAGTTTCTAAACTGGCCCAGTATGACTTGTCGCAGGTGGCTGGGATGGCATCCCTGGACCGAAAGAGGGCATACGCCCACCTCAGATCACGTGGGGGCAACCGCCCTGGTTGCTATGGGGACCACGGGTACAGAGCTGTGAAGCTCAATCCTGTAGGGGCCCGTGGTCATCACCAGGGGGCACCCCAATGCCTCGGAGCCCTGGACCTCAGCACTTCCACCACACCCGGGAGTGCTGGGGGAAGAGAAGCAGGGACACTCGGAGCGCTTCCGGGTACGCAGCCGACTCTTCCGCCACACTGGGGAGTGCCGGTGGAAGATTGCTGGGAAGCACCTGGAGCACATCCGGGTGTGTATAAAACGGGCCGCCTCCCTTCATAGAGAGACTTGAACTGGGAGGAAGACGGATGAGGTCTGGGAGGGGGCGGCCTGAAGAGAAGTGAAGGCATTGTGTGTGTTGGCCAGGACTTTGGGGACTTGGGGACTATTGAGCAAGTAATTGTAATAATGGAACGCCTCAATAAACGTGTGTGGGGTGATTACAACGTGTCTACCTGTCTGTGTCCGGGTCAAGTTCCACAGACTATTAATAAATTACTGACCCCCCCCCCCTGTCCATAGATGATTTCTTCTTTATGCCGATTAGTGCCAGGTTAGGCTTGGACTCCAGGTGTGCACAATATGATAACTGGTGGCTCTAAATTGGCTGAGTATGCCTGTATGAATGAATGTCACTTGAGACATGTCTTGTTAGGGTTCAACTGGATTATGTGAGTACACAAAATTGACAGAGGTATTTTCCTGAATTAAATATCAGAAACAAAATGTTTAAAAAGTATACAAAGTAATTGAATTATAACTTTGGTGCATTGCTACTATCATACATGTTATTTGCAACTGAGAACTGTAGGAGAGACTGACATTATTCATGTTTTGCTATGAACAAAACATACAGTAGGTCCTGGTTTAAAAGTCAGGGCCAGATGTCTTAATGCCAGTTAAAATGTCTTCGCTCACTCGATGGGGACTGTGATGGTGCGGGTTTGTTCCACACTACACGCTCCCTCCAGGAATCTCTTGAACCTGCCACCGCCGATAATGTTTCCGAGGGATGAGCCAAGCAAATGAGAACACTCATGCATTGCAAGGGGTAGATGCAAAAGTGCAGAAGTGCTTTTACTTAAACAATCCTCAAATCAGAACAGTGTTCCAATCAGTTCAAGTGCAATGTTCAATAAATGAATGACCTGTAAAATAAGCGATGGTGGAGGTTAAAAAAAATCCAATAAATAAAACCATTAAAATGAGGTTAACACAAAAAATGCAGGAAGTTATCCTTAAAAACACGGGCCCTGGTGCCATGCCTATTCGACGGGCACCACCATCCTTCTATGGGTCTGGGTTGCTGCCACTCCATGGCTAAAGCAGGGTGTCCCAATCTAGATGCAAGGCTCAGGTTCCCAAAGGCCATGGTGCTCACAATGGGGCTCTCACTCCAAGCTTCGCCGACCCACATTGCCTTTTTCAGTGAGCAGCATGCATCACCTGGTCACTCCAGCAAAATGAGTCGTTCAGCTGGAGCGATCCTCCACAACAGTTTCTGAGCAGTGGCCAGCCGCTCCCTTGAGGGGCTCTCCTCACAGCTGCCTGCCTCCTCATTATTCGCTCTCTTTCTCTTTTGCTCGCACCTGCACAAGCTCTCTCTCCCCCGTCTTCCTGCCTACTTCTATCTATATACTGTATATAATTCACTAAGTCCATGGCAAGCAAGACACACACAAGACTGAGCTCCGCCCACCAACAATTCACTAAGCAGCCAACCATGGCACACGCACTACAGAGCCAACAATTTGCGCGAGAGCAAAAACATTTGCCAAGAATGTTTTCATTAATCAAGAACAAAAGTCGGTGGTTCGAAGAAGATCACATACCGTCGTAGTTCCGACCATAAACGATAAACGGTTCCTTAATGATGTAATTTTTTTTTTCCCTTTCTGATCATACGCTGCCCTTTTATATGCTAGGGAGCAGATGCCGGTACAATTACCTCCTCACACCAACCTGGAGACAAGCTGTTTACTCAGCAGATCGCTCGCACTTTTTCTATTCCCCAGCACGAGAGTGCCCATTACTTATTTATTCAAAAACAGGCCCCTGCTTCTTAAGCCGTGGACCTGCCCTTCCAAAGGGACCCTAATCTGAATGCAGACTTCTCACCTTATCTGATAAAATGATTGAGACCAAACCATGTAACATTCAGGGACGTTTCTTGAAGGAACAAGCTGGAAACCCATGTACTAAACAAAGGACCATAAATCAAGGATGAATAACATTAATGCACAGAAATTTGCACCAGTGGTCAACCCAGAGGATAGCCTTATGTGCACCCAGAAAACCAATGGCAAGACCTATATTCTTTCCTTTAAAAACCCTTGTAAGACCCTAACTCATTGCTTTCCTCGATCAGCTAATTGCTCAACCTATACTGCTTCTAAAATAAATGCTTAATATTTTCCTCTAACTGCACTCATTTCACAAAGAGGAAATCCTGTTCTTCCACACATGCACTTTTCATTAGCTGTATGTAGGTTGTCCATCTGGATTTCCATCCCGCATGTGTTTAAAAAAAGAAATAAATAAACTTCCAGTATTTTGATTCGAGGGGAACATTAATTGACCATAATGAGCATAATATGAGTACTGTCACCGAATATACAACATTGATTCCTGTGGGCTGGCAGCCAGCACCACGTGGCTAATTGTGTAAGCAGATTATCCATTTGCCTAGCTACTATCCCAAAACAAGCCCTAAAGGAAACCCAACAATCAGAAAACACAGGGCACGCTGTTAAATAAAAAAACAAAAGATTTATTACTATTTACAAGCTTTCTTCTTGACGAAAGTATCTGCACAGATAAACTAGAAACAAAACAGTCCTTCTAGCCACATTAAACAATAGAATGAGCCAGTCCCACATCATTACTTTGTGGCACAGCCAATTTTACTAAGCTATAAATAATAGATGGTGTCATCCCCTGACATACATGAATCACAGAACATACGTAACACAGCATTATTAAACACGCTTATTCCAGTTCAATATTGCAGAGGGAGAAGACCATTCTAGGAACACTTGACGCAAGGCAGGAAACACCTCTTGACACAACGTAGACCCATTTCAAAACTCACACACACAGTCATACACACACGGCCAGTTTGGGATGGGCAATTAGCCAAATTTGAATGTTTTTTGGGATGTGAAAAGAAAAACCACACAGTAGGTGCATATGCCTCATACACAACTATAAGGTGCAGGATTCGAGCCCAGAGTCTTTGAGGCAAAAGTGCTAATCACCATGTCACAGTGTCAGTCTATCACAAAACAAGCAAAAATCAATATATAGGAAATTTTAAAATAGCAAAAAAACGCTCTAGAGGAAAACAATGTATTAAAAGAAGATCTCAAAGGTATTTTGAAAATGTGACAAAACTGAAAAAAAAACTATGAAGGAAATGAAGATAAACAACATAATATTCTGCCAGCACAACCCAAACTAAAAAGAGAGAATTGAAAAAGCATAGTGACTCAGAGAAAAAAATCATTGAAAATTAGCAGTAAGAAGCAGGAGAAGAAAACAGACGTCACCAAAGTTTTTTTTCAAAAAAGTAAAAATATGTGGAAAGCTTTAGGCAGAAGTAAAAATAAGCTACTTACTTAAGGATTTTAAAATAGGAGAGTCAGACATGCTTCAGGCACTGGGTGCTTTAAGGACAAACCAAACCCCTGGGCCTTATTGGATTTAAACTGTAGTGCTGAAGAAATTAATTACATTATTTCTCAAGCATAAGTACAGTAAACTTATCCCAATAATGAGGTTACATGTGCAAAGGTGAATACAATCTATAAATTGGAAGATAAACGGAATTCCAATAAGTATAGGCCAATGAAACTTGTCAGAAATAAACTAGGAGACTAATGTACATGAAAACAATATTTTCAACAACAGAAACCATAACTTTAGAGCAGGGATATCCCTTGAAACCAATTTTCTTAGGCACACAGCCAAAGTACCAGTCAACGGCAAAGCCTGCTGCATAACGTGGTTTCCCCAGACTTTCAAAAAGCCTTTAGTAACCTTCTGCACAAAAACATTAAATGTAAAGATAAAATCCTCTGGCATCTAAACAAACAAAATTGACTGTGAGCTGCATTAAAGGGGAAAGTTCTATTCTGGAGCAAGGTCACTAGTGGGGTCTAGGCAAATAATGTTTTGGAAATATTTTAAATTAGTAACTGATTCAAATTTGAAAGTAACCCTGCAACATTACAAGTGATACAAAAACTGGAGAGATCACAAACACTGAGGAGACAGCAAATACAAATTCAGCAATGGGCAAACATACTTAAAACTTGCAATCTAATTCACACAAGCACAAAGTTCTGTATTCATGTAATAGGCAAATTGATTAGAATAATAATATAAAAAATACATTTGAAACTGTGACCTACAACACTCAATTTTTTTGGCAGTTTATGTTAATGGGCACCCTTACTAATGTTAGAGGTACACGACCTCAACAAGACATATTTAAACAAAAGAAATAAGATACGATAGCACTGATTTTAAATTTCTGTTGTGTACAGTATTTTAAATCAAAATTATGATTTAAAAAGAACCTAAAGCACAACCATCATCACATAGAGCTATTGTTCTCAAATTAAATGCTGTCAGTTTACATTCCTGAAATACAAGTGAATTACACACAAAAAGCCATCAAGGGATACATTCATGAGAATACGGACGGTCACTCACACTGGGTTCATTTAGAACTGACAATTAATCTAACATTCCTTGCCTTTATATTGAGTCAAAAAAACTGAGGCAAACAATATGAGAAGTTTCAAACCTAGAACTCTGGTATTATGTGGATCTGGGTCTCTTAAGATTAGGCTTTAAATATAAGCAAATGTAATTTGTTAAAGCTTTATATTCTCTACTTTTCTTTGTAGAATATGTAGTGTTTACTACTAGGGTCATGGCTGTCTGGAGGACATCCTGACAACATAAGGGATAAGGTACATGTGGGGATTAGTGGTAGATAGGATGTCAATCATGTACACTTCCATACCACGTTCCAATCTATATACATACAGTATATTGTGATAGATGGCCGGCTAAATATTCCGGCCCACACCTCCAGGCCGCCAGGTGGAGCCCTCCCAATAGCATGGAGGTTCCCCGAATTCCAGCAGGGCCTTATGGACCTTGTAGTTTGTATACACAGCCCTGCTGGATACCATGGGGACCACTGGGAGCCGCTTTAGGGAGGCTTTCAGACTGCTACGTGCCTTATAACCCGGAAGTGCGTCATGATCACATGACCAGAAGGAATGACGTGCTTCCAGGTTGAAGAAAAGGACTTTTACTCTGACCCGGAAGTAATGAGGACCTGTGGATTGTTGGACAGGAACCACATCCGGGTCAGGGGGTATAAAAGGACTGCGGGAAAGCCCAGACACTGAGCTGAGCTGGGAGGAAGGGTGGCTAAGTGTCTGGGAGAGGAGGAGAGTGTATTTCTGTTGTATAGTAGGAGAATTGGTATTTATATGAGTAGTGTGGAGTGGAGGGTGCTTAGTGTTTGGCGTGGTACCTGAGGGTTCAAGGGAGCTCTAGCGCCCCCTACTGTTACAATATATACATACATACATACTATATATATATATATATATATATATATATATATATATATATATGGAAGAGAAGGTCTGTGATACGGTTTGCATATTTGCAGTTGGAGATCACGTATCATAAAATAGTTTTATTCCTGAGCTTTCAACCCCTATCAGGGGTCTTCATCAGAGGATAATGCTTAGACTTACAAGAATCAAAGGCAATATATAGCAACACATTCAGTATTGAGGGGGGGATGGGGGGTGTGGCGGTGACTAAGTCAGTATGATCAAGGGGGGGGGTGTATCGTTTATATTGTCAAGCTTGGGACACAGATTTGCACAGAAACACAGGAGGTTGTAGAGACAGGAACTTTATTCAAACACTGCAAACAAACATGTCTCTTTTTCAAGTTTAAACGTGCTCCTTGACAAGATGGAGATGACAGTTCCGTCTCACAATTAAAAGAATGGAAACATATCTTCCTCTTCAAAGGAGTGCGCGTCAGGAGCAGGGAAGGACAGAGAGAGAGAAAGGCAAACAATCAATCAAAAACTGACAGGTGCTGTTTGGACTTTTGAGTTTGTGAAGTACTGCGCAGATTGCGCGATAGATCAGCTACAAGTAAGCCCAGCAAACAAGGGAACAATATGAAGCTAGTTTTTCAGCGTCTTGTTTTTAACCTGTAGGGGTGCGATCAGCTCACAATACATATTTTAATATACATATACACATTATACAAATATATACTGTATACACATATATACAAATATGTATACAATGTATATTATATTATATATATATAGCATTGTATGAGCTGGTATAGCTCCAGCTCTTGAACTCAGAATGGATTAAGTGAAATTTCTTTATTCATAAAGTGGTGTGCACATACAACAAATGCTTACTAGGCCTGTTCCTCCTCACTGAATAAGTGGGAGGACTTTCTATCTAACAGAGAAGGTAACAACAAATGCTTACTAGGCCTGTTCCTCCTCACTGAATAAGTGGGAGGACTTTCTATCTAACAGAGAAGGTAACTACTCTCCTTTTTTCCCTCGCATTCCTACTGCTTTCACCTACAATGTACTTTTCTCACTCTTTCCTTGTTTTCATTTCTATTGGCCACTTTTCCATCCTGCAAGGTGTCTGTCATAATTTTCCTCCCAGCTTGATTAGGGGATGTAATTTTAAAGCCCAACTTATATTTACTTCTGAATCTTTCCCTGGAATCACTTCCAGTCTCAGGGATGATCTTTCAAAACTATAGCATTATTAAATCTCCCAGATCTTTGGGTTCAGAATATAGTGATACTAGTAGTCCTTAGCTACAGCTCCAACAGAATGACAGTTTTCCTTTATAGATTACACATAAATACATACAGTACCAACATCCATATTACTAACTGAGAATGGTAAACCGGATGGCATGGACGCAGGTACACAGCGATGGGACCATGAGACGTACTGCGCAGGCGCGAACAGCGCACGTCTCATAAACTGCAAGCAAAGTCGGATCCACCGCGCACGAAGGAGTCACGGCCCAAAAACGAAAGAGCTCAACTGACGTGGATGAGAAATGAAGCAACAACGTGCCCATAGCTAATGACTACCGACACAGCCACACAAAAAAGAGGATTCTGCGCTGCAGCCCAGATTCAAATGGAAGAGGCTACGAAGGCCCCACAGGTCCACAATGAGTGAAGGCGCAGGCGTCACCGCCATATTGTGAGTAGCACTACTGCGGAAGGCACAGGCGTCACCGCCATATTGTGAGTGGCACTACTGCGGAGTGAAGTTAGGAATAATGTGCTGCTTGGGATTGTACAAATTTCTGAACGCTTTACACCGAATGCAAACACAATACAGCTCAATGATACAAACACGAGCCCACCTGGATAAGATCAATGAACGCAGGCGCTTACAACGCGCGTCTGAAACTGCGGAAGCAAACCAGGCACGGGTTCAAAACGAACGAGCTCGACTGATGGATATACAAACACGAGCCCGCCTGGATAAAATCAATAAACACAGGTGCCTACAACGCGCGTCTGAAATGCCGCAAGCAAAGCGGGCACGGCTCCAAGACGAACGACCTCGACTAATGTATTTCAGGATACCCAACGCCGGGGGTAGGCAAGCAAAGCGAGCAGGGGGCAGAGCCCCCCTTGTATTGTGCTAATTGTGGCACTCTACCCCTGAAGCCAATTACCAGGAACCTCCCCTTCCCTCACCCAACCTCTCTACTCCAACCTTCAGTGGGGATTTCCCTAGTTTTTCACCAGATGCCCACCTCTATAGTTCTGAATGCCTGTTGTGTAGGTCAATTCAGAATTGAATTCCATGTATTCCAGTGTTGTATTATAGTGTCTTCCACTAAGTATAGGCACAGTGTACTTAAATATATTCACAATTATAATGCAATAACTCTGAATTTCAATGACTAATTTAAATAAATTGAAAATTTTAAGTCGTAATTATCATAATAATGGGGAAATGGCCAGAAATTGTGGAAATTGTACTATAGCTCAATAACTGCAAAGTTTTAAATAGCATTCGCTGTACAAAGTTACTACAGTATATACTGTAAGGTAGTTGTCTGTCTGTGTGAGGTAGATCTGTCAAAATATATTTTATAAACAGAATACAGAAGTTGGATTTTTTTTATATAATTATCCCTTCTTGAAATGACCTTTTTATAAGAATAAATGTTTATACGGTACAAACAGGTTACATGAATTGGAAGTTGGTGGAAGGAACTACTTCAATCTTGTGATGGCTGTCAAAAGCTACTAGGTAGTGCTATAGGAAAATAATGAAGAAAGTACTGGTCAATAAAGACTACATGATCAAAGAAGTGCAGTAATGTATCCGCATGAAAATTACCTAAAACTTTTCTTTAAGTGACTATAAAATATATTTACTATTGTGAAAAAAGCACAAAATACAGAACTTTGTGGTATTTTACCTAGAGTTAAGGTCTTTGTGATTCAAAGGGAGAAAGGAAAGAAAATTAAATACAAAAGATGCACCTCAAGTATGCATGTGTGATAATATACAATTTATGAGTCAGACAGTCATAACATCAAAAAGTATAAATTAAAATATCTTGGTTTAAAATGCGCACAATCAAAAACATAGGCTAAATAATAAACTATAGTAAGAACCTGACTAAAATAAAATACGGTCTCAATAGATATGGAAAGAAATGGTTGTGTTGTCCACAATTTCAAAATAAGAAGCCTGGAAAATAAGTGAAAGTCCAAAGGTAACTGTAGTCTGTAATGTCATAAAACTGCTCTAAAAAAGAGGAAAAATTATGAAATCTACAAATGTTATATTTGTAAACTGATTTCTTGACTGACTGCTTTATATCAAACTGATAAAAGCATCAGCAAAAATGTTTTAGAAGAGATCAAAGAAATGAAGAGTTGTCACCCGTGTATTATGTCCTGGTTGCAAAAGCGTTAATTTTTGGAGGAGCTGTGTCTGGTTCAATGTCCAAAACAGAACTGCTGACATGTGGCAAAGATGGCTGCTTTAAAGGTCTGGGCAGGAAGGGACGTCATCACGGGGGGCAGAACCGGAACGTCATCATGTGCGCTGGAAATATATAAAAGATGCTGTTAAGTATATATCACCTATATATTTAGTAAATTGTAACACTAATATTAGAGTGCAGACTGCTTGAAATTCAATACATTTTATATTTTAGAACAGACACAACTCCTTTCTTTGATTGGACCTTAAAAGTGCATCCATACAGTCACCCAATTCAGTCATCTTCTTCCTCCTATTCATCTGTTCTCACTTCCATATGGGGTCAATGTGTTTGATCAACCTTCTCCAAACAACTCGGTCCTGAACCTCATCCCCAGTCAGAACTTTTTCCTTCAAATCTTCTATTATTCTATCCATCCACCATTGTGTTGGCCTCCCTTGCCTTTTTCTACCCCTGTCTTACCACTGTCTTAAAGATAAGATAAGGTAAGATAAGATATGATAAGATAAAATATGGCTTTATTAATCCCCAAAGGGAAATTTAGGTGTTCCAGCATCTCACCGAAGAATTAAAACAAGTACATATAGATTAAATAACCAAAACACCTTACAAAATGTATAAAATGAAACAGATAAAATAAATACCATAAAATGCCAAAAATAAAGACGTATAACCAATCCACAGTAATAAGGTTACCTTACCTTTAAACTTGGTCTTACTTCTTCGATCACACAATACTCCTGATACCTTCTTCCAATTGTTTCATCTACACTGCATTCTATGGATTATCTAAGCATCTAGTTTTCCATCATGAGCTACCAGTGATCCTACAGTAGATATTTAAATGTATGCACTCTTTTCAATAGAAAAGAATCCTGATCATCATTATACATCATATATTCAATCTTCTTCCTATTTGTCTTTAATCCTCTATCTTCTAAAATCCTCCATTCCTCCAAGTTCCTCTCCACCTCCTTTTTTTTCTGGTGCTACACAACACAATGTCATCAGCAAAATGTATGCACGAGGGGGCTTGGTGTTTTATTCCATGACTCAGCACTTCCATAATCAGATGAAAGATGTAAAGGCTTAAAGAAGATGCCTGATGCAGACCTACCCTAACTGGGATCTTGTCTGTCAACCCAACACTGCATTAACCTGAGTCTTCACTTCCTCATACATATCCTGGAAAATCCTCACATACTTCTCATGTATTCCTTTTCCCATTTAGTAAATTTGCTTATTTCATTACAGGGTCAAGCCATTAGGAGATTAGGAGGAAAAGTACAGAAAAAATTCTAAGCAATAGATGGTATTATTCATATAATTATAATATGTTGTATTTTGCAATCCAGTAAATGTCTCTGTGATAATCTTCAGCAGGTACAATTTGAATAATAAGCACTCTAAGTAAACTAGCATTCTACAAAAGAGACTCAAAAAAAAAGAATGAAATAAACAAAATGCACTGCTTGAAATAAGCTATTAGACTGCATATCTGCACAATAATTACAATCAGCAACAAGAATGTAATCCAGAATCACACATTAATGCATTAAAGTTAACATTTTTCAGTATTAAATACTGTATCAGTGTTTTGTGACTCCAAGCTTTTGCAAATCTTGGCTATTTAAGCACTCATACATATTTGGAGGCAAAAAGGGTAGCAAAAACAAGGTGTTAATTCATTATATTCAGTAGTAAGCAGATAAAGACTGATGCCTATGTCAGATGTCAAAATTTAATTTATATGCAGAATGAATGGGGGAATAAATCTACCACATTTGGTCACCAGGGGCATCATGTATAAATGGTGCATACACACAAAAATGTTGCATATGGCCATTTCCACGCTCACATCGCGATGTATAAAAACTATACTTGGTGTAAAGCAATGCACATTCTCACACCAGCCCTAATCCTGTACGTACACACATTTCCACTCGGTTTTGCAAACTAGCGGCACCCAGCGTCAAAGCAGTACTATTGTTCCAGTGTGGTTTCCCTTTCTTTTTCAGATTCACATCTCTGACACAACTTTATCAAGTACACTGAAACTAATATAATAGGTCAAGAAATGGCCAAGCTATTCCAAATACCATAGCTGCTTTAGCGTTATTACTCTCAGTGCACCACTCAGAGTATTTTAATCCACTGTATCTGAGTGTGGAA
Organism: Erpetoichthys calabaricus; assembly: GCF_900747795.2. Lineage (NCBI taxonomy): Eukaryota > Metazoa > Chordata > Cladistia > Polypteriformes > Polypteridae > Erpetoichthys > Erpetoichthys calabaricus. The sequence continues at coordinate 61,750,179 of NC_041403.2, forward strand.
TCACAGCTGTACAGCAGCTGATCGGAAAGCTCTACAGTGGATTGTGTTGAGAGCGCAGAGGATACAGCATCTAGCCCTGGAGAACATTTCTAGAACACGCTGCAACCTCAGCCATGCACACAGTCTATTTGAACTTCCTGTAGGGACCTTGAGGTTCAGAACCAGTTTAATCTCAAGTGCTATAAATGCACTCAATCAGTCCATTGAGTGCTCCTGCTAGATCTGTTTGTAATTATAAGTACAATGGCCACACTGTAAACTTGCACTACAGTTGTAATATTGCACAACTCGAGCCACTTTATCAACCATTTGCACAATCTACACTATATGTACATACTGTATATATTGTACTAATGCTTTTATATTGTATCTTTTTAATTGTTTTTTATCATGTTATTATTATTATAACTATTGTTGTTTTATCATTTTACAGGAAAATAAGTTTATGGAGGATTTGCATATTGACTCTCACTATACCATTCAATAACAATAAAGGAATTTGATTCAATTCAATAGAAGTGAGCACCTTGTATTTACAGATGATGATGACTGGCTTCTAAGTCAATTTAGATTTCCAAGAGCTATTTTCTTGGAGCTCTGAAATCCATTAATTTATGTATATTACATTATACACATACTGTTCATTTTTAACTTCATTTAAATAATGTATACTGTTAATAATTAAACGTGTGGGTGTAGTGGTGCAGATGTAGTGATGAACTGGCACTCCATCCAGGGACTGGTCCTGCCTCGCACAGCATGCTTGCTCGGACTGGATGGATAGCTAGAAGGAATAATTAAACATGTACTACGAAGATATTTCATTGCTTCTTAAAAGTTTTGAAGAATTGGCATTCTAAGCTTACAGATGGCTTGCATTTATTACAGAGCTTATTGTGTGGCGATTGGTTACTTGGAAAGAGAAAAAGAAGGATAGGAATTTGGGGTTAGTATGTTTGACAGAGATAGTACTGCTGGATTCAATTATTTCATCGAGGGTGATGCACATCCCAGCAAGCATCGTGTATGAGGCAGGGACAATCGCTGGACAGGGCACCAGCTCATCGTTACTGTGCCACCGTGCCCCCATGTTTATCCATCCATCCATCCATTTTCCAACCCGCTGAATCCGAACACAGGGTCACGGGGGTCTGCTGGAGCCAATCCCAACCAACACAGGGCACAAGGCAGGAAACAATCCTGGGCAGGGCGCCAATCCACCGCAGGACACACACAAACACACCCACACACCAAGCACACACTAGGGCCAATTTAGAATCGCCAATCCACCTAACCTGCATGTCTTTGGACTGTGGGAGGAAACCGGAGCGCCCGGAGGAAACCCACGAAGACACGGGGAGAACATGCAAACTCCACGCAGGGAGGACCCGGGAATCGAACCCAGGTCCCCAGATCTCCCAACTGCGAGGCAGCAGCGCTACCCACTGCGCCACCGTGCCGCCCCCCATGTTTAATACATGCTTTAATTCATTTCATCATGAAAATGAAATCAAGTATACAGCTTAGTATTTAAACTTTTCAGAGAGCTGTAATACCATGAACATAATGTATTCTGTGTCCTGTCGGCGTAAGAGAAAGCCCGTTTAAGACGCATGTAGTGATTCACACACATAGAGCACTTAGAAGAACAAATACAATACAAAATGTTTAACGTGCTAGTTTAGTTACAATGGGATCTGAGAAACTCTAGTAAATCAAACATTAATTTTAAGATGAAGTTTACGACATTCTACTTTAACAATAAAATAAACCACGAGATTAAAGTGGACATTTCAACTTTTTTTTTCACTATGTCCCCATTTTTTTTCATTTCTCTATACCCATTTCTCTGTATGCTTCTGTATGACACTCAGATGGTGGGCTATGCCTCGCCTTTCCACGGTGACTTTGATATCTGACCACTTCTTTTTCATTTCGGGCACTGTGCGACTTTCTGAACTTGAACTTTCTAGTTTCTCCGCCATACTGTATCACTCAATCATCTTTCTGTGTTGTTTATACCATTGCTTAAGCCAACAAATATTACATTTTTCCTTGCTTCCATTTTGCATTCGCTGAAATTGATTAATTTATTAATATTAATCTAATTTAACACTAATAATATAGGATCCCATCAACATAAGGAAAGATGATCTATTGCATTACTATACTACAATGTCATGGATTAAAAACATATTCCAAACATTTTACAAGATCCCTGAAGTTACCTCATTGGTCCTGACAATGTGAAGTTCATATAAATTATACTTTGTGAGTAAAGTCATTTGTTGCTGTGCTCTCTGTGAAAGGTGCTTAATATTTCTGAATGCCCTCACAAGTCATTAATTGCTTTTTGATATTTAATTTAATTATATATACCTTAGACAAAATATCTAGCTTCCATTTCTCATTTTTTCAGATTCCTACATTAGCACACAAATAAACACATAATTTGTGTCCCGATTTATTTTTACTGTAAATCATTGTCCTGAAATGGACTGGTTGAAATGGACTGGTGCCCTGTCCAGAGACAGTTTCTAAGTGAAAATACCCTGCTATTTGTTCTGATATGTAAGAAGTATTTGTACATCAAGTTATATCAATAGTATGTTAGAAGACTAATACACACATTACCAGTACAGTGGCCTCAACAAGCTTTTTTCTCCCACATCCAAAGCTCAGAAGTCATCCTAACCTACACGTTTTAGGGATAACATACAAATCATAATGACAACAGCCAGGACTTGAACCAAGGTGTGAGGCAGCAGTGTTCATTGCTCTACCTATCTAGGGGATTTCATTAGAAAGCATAACATCAGTATTCATTCATCTATATATAATAATGTCGCGGATGTGAAGCGCTATATAAATGTAATGAATTAATTAATTGTATGCAGCGTGTAAAACAGTTTGTTTGTCGACCAGGGCACGCAAGACAGACCGTGTGATACACATGAGGGAGCCACGCACGCCAACTCACAAAGCCCCGCCCACCAACAATTCACTAAGCAGCCGACCATGGCACACGCACGTCAGAGCCCCACCCACCAACAATTTATGCGAGAGTGAAAGCATTTGCCAAGAATGTTTTAATTAATCAATAATGAAAGTCGGAGGTTCAAAGATGATCACATACCGTCGTAGTTCTGACCATAAATGATGCCGACTGACGATCCGGTGGCATTATTCCCATGATCCGCCGGGCAACCAAAGTCTTTGGGTTCTGGGGGGGAGTATGGTTGCAAAGCTGAAACTTAAAGGAATTGATGGAAGGGCACCACCAGATGTGGAGCCTTTGGCTTAATTAGACTCAACACGGGAAACCTCACCCGGCCCGGACAAAAAGAACAATGAAAAGTCAACGTGGCTCAGAGGTGCATGTATACACAGGATGAATATGCAAATTCCACACAAGCCTGGATTTTAACCCAGTACACTTTAGCTGTAAGGTAGCAGTACAAAAATGAGCATCTTATTAAATTAACTAAATGTGATCAAGAGTGTCTCTGATAATCAAGCATCTTCATAAATCAGTGCTCTAATGGCAATCAGTTTGTTCTTTTCTCTTCTGTTCTGATCCATTTACAATATACAGTATAATTTGTGGCTGGAGAAGCCCAAACCTGCTCTGGTATACTTAGAAATCTATAAGAAGCAAGTCAAACACAGAAAACGAGTGCAGCTGGTAGTAGAAGAATGACAGGCGATGTGAAATAACAAGAAACCATGAGTAGGGTCTACAGTGCAGGCTTGAAGTAATCACAATGACATGAATCTGTGTCAACTCAACAGATTTCAGAAAATGTTCCCAATTGACCATCTCTGATTTGTTTAATACCTGCTGAAAATAATGTCATTATACCCCATAACTTAATAAAGAAGTATCCTTGATAGATTTCATGCAGCTCGCATTAACAGTTTAAAAGTTATGACTTATAAAACATTTAAATTGTGATTAGTAGCACTTTTTTTCTGTAACATTATGACCACACCCCCTTTTTACAGACTCCATATCTCAGAAGCTAATGAAGAGCCTGGCCTAAATTTGGCACACTAGTGTTTGCATACAATGATTCCATAAAGTATGAAGCAAATTCGAGATACTTAGTTGGGAGTCTTCTGTTGACTTTATGTGGATTGACCCAATGCACTTTTCATTTAATTTAATTAACTTTAATTTATTCTTCTCTATCGCTATTTACTAAAAGAACTGTTTGGAGCACAAACACATTTTATTAAAAATAATATGATAAATGTTGAGAATTAAAGAACAGTAGGTCAAACTTGAACTCTGCGTATCTATTGGTTTGTGGTTTGTGCATGCCTCTTGGACTTCAGTTTACAGTAGACTTTGTCGTGGGATTTTTCCAAAATGAACTGAGCTGACCTTGAAGCCTTCTGGACAGAAGAGGCAAAGTAAAAGTTCTAACATATAGGCAGCACTGAGAAAGTCTAGCATAAATAATTAACTACAGGCAATCCATAGAGTAGGATGGCAATAGTTGGCAAGTATAGCTGCCTGCAGAACTAGCATGCTCATTATTCATTGTAACTAATGACTGTATCTGAATGACTTCAGATGTCTACCTTCAACTAAGGATATTGCCTCTAGACTCATTGACAGGCACTTCATCAAAAAGACACTGAATCAAAACACAATACCAGAATAACAAAGGCAGTCGGAAGGGTGGAATTTCTTAGCATGGTCAAGTCAACTTAATTTATAATTGATTGAACATACATTTCGCTTTCTGAAAAGAACAACGGACTTAACTTAAAGCAAAGCAAAAGCTGTTAGTATATCACAAAGGAATAAACAAAGGTTCTGCATGTGTCAATGGGTTAATACAGTTATTCCATGCCAAGGACCTGAAATCAAATGCTAAGTTTTATACTATCAGGCACTATATGGATCAGGTAATGGTTATCTGAAGCCATTTGTCATGGTTGGGTAAAATCTGAACAAACCCCTTGAACATCCACAACTCAGAATGTTGAATCCTGAAATGCAGCAACCCAGCATCCAGTATTAGAATAATTCACAGCTACTGAGTTTAAGCTTGCAGAAAATAAAGAAGCATTTCATAAGTGGGAGTGAAACTTGAATACTCCACAGTGAGTAAGAGTTTAAGCAACAACTCAAGCAATCAATGTACAGTGATCCCTCGCTATATCGCGCTTCCTCCTTCGCGGCTTCACTCCATCGCGGATTTTAAATGTAAGCATATGTGAATGTATATCGCGGATTTTTCACTGCTTCGCGGATGTCTGCGGTCTACAGTAAGTGCACTTCCTCATGATTTGCCCATTTGAATTCAAACAAGGGACGCATTTGACTTCAAACAAGGGACGCTATTGGCGGATGGCTAAGAAGCTACCCAATCAGAGGACGCGGTTAAGCTCCTGGGTGCTGACTGGCTCCGCGACAGGGAGCGCAGAATTCGATTTCACTTAAAGCCGGCATCTCATCTCATCTCATTCATTCAGCATCATCGTTTTGCTTTGTGCGTACTGTAGTCAAGCTCTTCGTTATGTCTACAAAGCGATCTTCTCCTGCTACTGGGGCCGTGCCGAAGCGCCAACGGAAGATGCTAACAATTGCTGAAAAGGTGAACTTGTTAGACATGTTGAAGGAAGGGAAAAGCTACGCCGCTGTAGGACGCCACTACGGTATCAACGAGTCCACGGTTCGTTATATTAAGAAGGAGGAAAAGAACATACGATCTACTGCTGCAGTGTCATTTAACCAGGAGGCGAAACGAAGGGTAAGTGGACGTAGTAAGGCAGTAATCCGGATGGAATCTGCGTTAGGGATTTGGATCGAAGACTGCCGGAAAAAAAACATCCCCGTGGACACCAATATCATCCGACAAAAGGCCAAGCAACTTTATGATAGGTTTGCGGATGCTGGAGATGCTCCAGACGATGACGATGACGACCCTCGACCTGGAACTTCTGCTGAATCCCCCAGCGAGAGCCGTGAATTTACTGCCAGCAAGGGCTGGTTTGAAAAATTTAAGAAAAGGTTCAACTTGGCCAGTGTTAACCTGCAAGGAGAGGCTGCCTCTGCAGACAAAGCCGCAGCCGAGAAATTTGTCGCCGACACGTTCAAGACGATTATTGAGGAAGGCGGATATCAGCCTGAAACCGTGTTTAATATGGATGAGACGGCCCTATTTTGGAAGCGGATGCCGTCTCATACTTTTATCACGAAGGAAGAGGCAAAAGCCCCGGGGTTTAAGGCGCACAAAGATCGCATCACGCTGGTCATGTGCGCCAATGCTGCGGGCTTTATGATAAAGCCTGGGCTCATTTATAAGTCCAAAAACCCCCGAGCCCTGAAAAATAAGAATAAAAACCTGCTGCCTGTGTACTGGATGCACAACCCGAAGGCGTGGATTACGAAACGCCTAACGTCGGATTGGTTTCACCAATGTTTCATCCCAGAAGTAAAGATCTATCTGGCAGATAAAGGGCTGGATTTCAAAGTCCTTTTACTTCTGGACAATGCTGGAGGTCATCCCTTGGATCTATCCTACCGAGGTGTAAAAATTGAGTTCTTGCCACCAAATACAACATCACTGATTCAGCCAATGGATCAAGGAGTTATCCGGGCTTTTAAGGCATTGTACACAAGGAACAGCCTGCAACACATGGTCGAGGCAATGGACACGGACGATGACTTTTCCCTGAAGGAGTACTGGCGTAAGTACATGATCACATCGTGTATGGTGAACGTGCAGAAGGCCCTTAATGATATGAAGAAAGACACGGTTAATGCCTGCTGGAAGAAATTGTGGCCAGAGATTGTGTGCGAAAAGAAGGGCTTTTCTGCAGAAGAAATTCATGACTCAGCGGTTGACAAGGCAGTCACGCTGGCAAAACTGCTAGGAGGAGAGGGATTCAACAACATGACCAGTGATGACATCAATGAGCTGCTCGATGCCCACTCCGAGCTGCTCAGCGATGAAGATTTGGCCGAGATGACCAAGTCAGCGAGCGAGGAGGAAGATCAAGACGACCCGGCAGAGGAAGACGCAGGCCTAACTCTCGAGCGTCTCGCGACCATTCTACGAATGGCAAAAGATCTGCAGACATCCGTTGAAGAATGGGACCTGCAAATGATTCGTTCTCTGCAATTTAAAAATGCTCTTGACGGCGCCACAGAAGTGTATAGGAACCTCTTTACACAAATGAAAAGGCAGCGCCAGCAACTGCCCATCACGATGTTCCTTACACGTAAAACACTGCCTAGTATGCCTTCAGTGGAAGAAGACGACGGCGCTGCTACACAGTCGCGTGAAGAGGCTCCTTTACAACAGCTGTGACAGTCCAGTAAATAGCATCGTTATCTGACAAGTTGGTGAGTACCCAAAACTATTTTTCTACGTACTTAGTACAGTACATGTATGTACGTTTATTGTAACTGTGCACACATTTTATACAATTTTTTGCATTGCATTTTTTTTTTTTGCATTGTAGGTATTTATTGCCGGTGGCCTGGCTGCAACAAATGTGATATCGGAGAGGCTCTACGGTTTCTTTAAAATAGCATTTTGGTTTTATGTACAGCATTTACATGTTAGATTTTTCACGTATTTTTATATCACCTACTCAATTACAATATGTTTAAAACTGTTACGTATTAAATAAAACTCCTCAATGATATACGATACGTATGTTTGTGAGTACTGTAGTATATAAACTGTGTTTACATACATAATTTCAACGAATCTTACCTAATAACTAAGAGAATATAAAGGGTTTATGCTGTATAACTGTACGGGGAATATTTATAAACCATGTGGGAGAGTTTATAAGGACTTAAAATATATAAAAATAACCATATAAACATATGGTTTCTACTTCGCGGATTTTCTCACTTCGCGGGTTGCTCTGGAACGTAACCCCCGCGATGGAGGAGGGATTACTGTATAGTGATTTTACAAAACCAGAGAAATTCAAAAACAGTCCATAATAATTTCTTGCTGCAAAATGCATAAATAACTGGTCAATATTATGTTGATTTGCTTTGGTGTATGCTGGATTCATTTAGGGAAAAGAGGTGATGAAAGCTATTGAACTGGACAGAAAACCTGAATAATCACAAAAATGTTCCAATTACATTTCACAGGTTGCAGATGCTACACTGTGAAAGGGTTGATCCAAAGGGATATCACACCAACCCTACTCTCCAGGGGCCTCATGTATAACGCCGTGCATAGAATTCACACCAAAACATAGCATATGGATAAAACAAAATGTGAGTACGCACAGAAAAATCCAGAAGCATAAATCTGTGTGTACACCATCTTCCACATTCTTCTGCTACATAAATCTTGTTCAGCATGAAAGGTATTGCACGTGCACACTCCTGCCATCCTTAATCTTAAAATCAATGTTAAATTTACTAGAGTGTCTCCTATCCCATCATAACTAAAGCAGCACGTTAAATTCTGGTTATTCTATGTGTTCTTCTATGTACTCAATATGCAACTCCTCCATAATCTAATTTTCCTATAAAATGATAACAAAAAAAAATGATAACACAATGAAAAACAATGACAACTATACATCTTTACAGTGAGGTAATTACAATTCTAAGTACAAATCGTTCTACTGGGTGCACTTGATTGACTGATTGAGTGTGTTTGTAGCTCTTGGGATGAAACTGTTTCTGAACCGTGAGGTGCAAGCAGGAAAGGCTCTGAAGCATTTGCCGGATGGGTGAAGTTCAAATAGACTATGCGCATGGCTGACGCACCGTGTGCTATAAGTGTTGTCCAGGGTAGATGCTGTATCCCAATAATCCTCTGCATTCTTGACATGTCCTACTGTAGAGTTTTCTGATCAGCTGCTGTATAGCTGTTATTTCATACTCAGATATAGTGGGTTAAAATACTCTGAGTGGAGCACTGAGAATAACAACACTAAAGCAGCTATGGTATTTGGAATAGTTTGGCCATTCCGTGAACCATTATATTGCTATAGGTTGATTACAATCAGATGCCTTAAATTTATACACGATATGCAGTTAATTTCAGTGTATTTGATAAAGCCGTGTCAGGGCAACATTTTTGTGTGTACGCACATGAGGCCCTGATTTTGTCCTGTGTGACTGCCACCTTTTTCTCAGTCTTAAGACTATCTCCATGAGATGCATTATTCTGATAATAAAGATCTAAGCTACAAAGGTGAAGTTGTACAAGCAAGACAAAATATTTTATTTCAGTGTTATAGAACAGCTCAATGAATGTTATAACACATTTATTGTTATTCACAGGGATTTTTTAGGCTTTACTGTTTGTTCTTCTCATGGATCACCCCTTTATTATTCCATAAATGGCAACTTTGCTTTCACTGTCCAAATGCTTACGAAGGCCATGTACTGTACATTTTTGCTGCTTAATAATGATGTAAAAAATTGACTTTACTGGTGTTGCACAGTAAAAGAACAAACAATTCATTTGTTTTTTTATGGTTGATTTATGAGTGTTGCTTATAACTAAAACAGCATAAGCTAACCTTTCAGTTTCTTTTGTGGCTATAACTGACTAATTTTAACAATTGTCCAAGTTTTTAAAATGAATCATAAACTACGGCATTTTTAAAACAATAGGTCTATCACTTAGTTATTCTGGATCCATAAAAATTGATGAAAATGCCCACTCTCCGTTCTTCTGCTATGGAAGCAAATATGTGTGTTAGCATAATTTGATATAATGGAAAGGTTACCATTTATAAACCTGTTCCACTGACCTGGTAAAGTAATGTATCACTGCTAATGTGTTTGTAAGGTCAATTAGTTGTCTCTTAAATGTTTGTTCTGCTGCTTAAACATGACACAGATAAATCATGGCTGATGCTACATCATCACTTAACAAGTGTCTGCCATCCTGAATTCTAGGCTGGTTTGAACAACACTTTGTGGCAAATATATAGCAATATTAAATAGAAGTACATACAAGATTGTATGCCACTTACATATACACATAAGTAAAAAGTAATTTACCATGAAGGATAGTCTTATCAATATATTCATTCTTACTCTTCTCAATATATGTAATAATGTAGTTTTCATACTTGGTTTTCAGCTCCTGCACATTTACTCCTGTTTCTAGAAATGATTCATCATCCACTGTCTGTTTAAATTTTATAATGATATAAAGACCTAAATGCAAGTCAAAAAGTTTATTTACATTACAACAACAAGCATTTTTGCTGGCTTCAATATTTGACATAAGAGTAAAGTAATACGGTAATGTTAGGTTAGCTAGACATCTCTCACCTGGCTGCTTTGACTACATGTTGTGTGTGCATGATATTTTCATTGGGAGCTCAATTTTTTCTGCCACTGTACATCCCTAATATGTTTTAGTTGAAATTCAAGTTTTAAATTAGCCCTCTGTACTGTATGTGTGTGCACAAGTAAACAATGAATAGAGTAGCACCCTGTCCAGCCCTACTTGCAGCTTTGAATTCAATGCAGCTCACTCACTTCAACCCTGAAGTGAATTAAGCAGATTTATAAATTATACATTAAACTGTACAATAAGCAGTTATGGAAACTCTGTTAATTTATTTTATATATTATCCATTTTTATAATTTTAAATATGACAGTAGTTTTTACTTTGTACAGGTGGAACTCCATTATAATGAAACTCATGGGGCTCATAAAAATATTTTGTTATAATGAATATGGGGAAAATACGCATACTAATGGCATTGGTGCAAGGACAGCTCCATAGCTCCCCTGCTGCATCTGGTAAACAGTAAATCAAGGGCAAAGTAATTGGTTGTCTTCTGCAGGATCAGGCTTACTGCGTAATGTGCTTGTCACACAATGTTTACAACATCTAACATCAGGCTTTGAAATACTCTTCCTCGCACTCTCCTGATCCCTCTTCTCTAGACTGTGTCTGCCACAGTGGTGATTCCAAGCCGCTGGTGTTCTAATCTGAAGATGGGAGCTAATGAAGGACGATTGCCCATGTCACGGCTCATAACAGCTCATATATTGAATAAAGTCTTGCGATTGTATCTGCCTTCTCTATACAGCAATAAAGTACTTATTTTCCTTGAAAACCTGGACTCAACTTCCTTTCTCTTGTGCAACTCTGTGACCCAAGCTTGACAATATCTGTATAAAAAAACAGCGCTTCTTAAACTGAAAAAATATTTTATTTGAAAATGAGACCTTAGATGTAATTTCTTTTTTATGAAATACAATTACAAAAATACAGAATGAAAATAAGAAGTTAGATGAAGAAGAAGGGGCGATTCCGAATACCTTCACCACGTCATTTTACTTCATTCCGGACTCATCATTTTCTAGGATTGTTAATCTTTCTTTCATTGTAAACTGATGCTGTTTCTCACTTTTTTTGTTCAATTCAAAGAAAACTTTGAGAAGTGCTATGAAACTCTAACAGTACAGTAGCCGCACATGACACAACTACCCGTGTGAAGGCTAGGTGGAGTACTGACTCTGAATTTGGCTATAACTGTATGATGCTGTGTCTACACTCTCGTCAGCCTTGCTGAGATTGCCTGAGACTGGAAATTTCACAACAGACGGTCTCTTTCTTTGAGAAGGGTGCAGGGTTCCTGAGACTTGATGCAGAAAGTGAAGACGTGGCATTAACTATTTTTTGCATTGCATTATAATCGTCGGTAGCCATTTTTGGTCAAAAAAGGTTTGTTATACTAAAGTTTACGTTTTGTTAAAACAAAATTCATTTAACATGATGTTGTATGAATGTTTTTCAGTGCTCACAAAAAAGTATTCGATATTCAGAAAATTTTGTTACTTCAGTATTCGCTATTACTGGATTTGACCTTTATAACCAGTTGTGAGAGACATCAGGCATAGGCTGGCATTCTGTCTGGGATAGTCCATGGAGAATTACACAGACTATTTTTCTCCCCAACACAATAGGTGGGCAGTCCTTTTGGGTGACGGTGCATATGTGGATACCCACAGGGCAGTCTGGGAGCTGTAGTCAGGTAGCACAGCCTGCATGGTTACATCAGTCCTGTCAGGGGGAACTGTATGGGGACATATTGTCCTCGTTTCAGAGAACTTCCACCTGACCCGCAAGTGTCTGTGGCTGATAGTGTTGCGACACTGGAAGTACTCCCAGGTCCGTCATAAAAGAGGCAAAGTTTCTTGTAGAGGCGGTGAGAGTTGGGAGGCAGTGGGCAACGATCATCAGGAGAAGAGAGAGAGAGAAAAGGGAATGCAGAGAAGGAAGAATTGTGTTCTGTGATTATTATCACATGTTCTAACTTTGTTATAATACAAGGGTGTGGGGCTCAGCGGTGCCCTCTACAAGTAACACTGGCATAGTTGGCAGGATTTTCTGGCCATCGATTTGGCAGGTACCTGTTTAACAATAATCATGACCGACCCACTCAAAAGTCTACCACATCATTAACGACAGACTATTATTTTTCTTCTTTATTTCTGATGGGGAAAAAAATCTGCAAACAAGCAGGGAAAGGCATTGAGAGACAGACATCGGATGATTTTGCCAACCAATGAGGCCGTCCAAGAGGAGGAAGAACCGGCTTATCTGTAAAATCGCCTGGTGCATATTTCACCCTGTTGAATGCGGGAGAATGTACAGGACGATTACCAGGATTTGCCCAACGGCAGCTCAGTTACAGAAGCATGTGCCATTGCTGACTTAAATATACTGGAAAATTGTCCAGAGCAGGTCCCCTATCCCTAACTTGTTGACAGTGAGAGCATATCCTCACTACCTTATTGTGGATGCTGGTGTGAAGATAATGATGGCTGTAGTTACTTTTCCAGTTCTGAAAATCTTGCCCCTTTATTTGCAGAGGAGAATAACATGACAAATTCCCATAATCAATGGGAAACCTATAGTGACAACTGAAGCACAGGACTTCAGGGTATAAGACCAAACCTGGTAAAACCACCAAGGGGGAGAATATCTGTGATTAACTCTTTTAATTCTTCTGGGGAGAAAAACGAGTCCTGAGAGAAGTGTTTAAATTTCATCAACAAATTAATAAAGGTGGAACAGACTGATCATGTCGAGTATAGAGTGGGTACTTCCAACGCAGCATGTGCAATGAGAGTGCTTGACAAAGGATAAACTACTGTAATTGCCATAGCCTGGGACACAGGTGGAGACACTGCCTATATAACACACACAAAGGGGACCAGTGATGTGCTAATTATGTTTGTTCTGTTCCTGGCAGATAACAGGAATATTGGGATTCTGAGCCATATGTTCGATGAGGTGCTCAGCTCAGGGAGGGGCAATCTGATGGAAATCAGGTATGGGCTGGCATTCCAACTGGGATAGTTCATAGACTATTACCCAAACAGGAAGCCAGTTTGCTGGAAGAACAGAGTGAGAAATACACAAACTGTTTTCCTCCTCTACAGCATAGGCTGCAATCCTCTTAGGCGATGGTGCCTATGTGGGTACCTGCAGGGCAGGATGGGAGTTGTAGTCTGTTAGCGCAGTCCTGCTGGGTTACATCCATGTCGCAAGGGTGAACTACAGGAACATATCATCCTCGCTTCAGGGAACTTCTGCCCGAATCGGAATTGCCTTTGGCCGATGGTGTACTCTCAGGTCTGGCATAAAAGAGGCAAAATTTTCTGTAGAGACGGAGTCAATGGACCTGATCATCAGGACGAGACAGAGAGAGGGAGAAAAAAAGGAATGTAGAGACAGAAATGTGTTCTGTGATCATTACATTGGATGTTTTAATTTTATTATAATAAAACCATCATTTGAATTCATATTTTGTATTGGTGTTGGTATATTTGAGGGTTTGGGGGTTCGGAGGCACCCCTACAGGTCACACAGTTCACATTTGGAAATCAATCATTAATGCATAAATTTAATCTTGTCTGAATGGTATTTCACCAGCCCAACATTATTATTATTTACCCTACACCTTTATACAAGGCAACCTACAACATTTGAGATACAATTGGTTATATTTTTTTGTTTTTCCAATAACAGCACAGGCAGGTGAGGTGACTTGCTCATGGTCACACAGTATCAGTAGCAGGATTTGAGCTCACAACCTCAGGTTAACCACTAAACCACACTGTCTGGTTTAAAAAAGAGCTTTCAAAATAGCAACTTCCTTTTAATATATGACATGCCTTATGGAAACAGTAGTACTTCAGCAGTGACATTAAGTTTATTGGATTAACAGAAAATATGCAATATGCATCCTAACAAAATTAGACAGGTGCATAAATTTGGGCACCCCAACTGTGATATTACATCAATACTTAGTTGAGCCTCCTTTTGTAAATATAACAGCCTCTAGACACTGTCCTCCTATAGCCTTTGATGGGTGTTTGGATTCTGGATGGAGGTATTTTTGACCATTCTTCCATACAAAATCTCTCAAGTTCAGTTCAATTTGATGGCTGTCCACCATGGACAGCCTGCTTCAAATCATCCCATAAATTTTCGAAGATATTCAAGTCAGGGGACTGAGACGGCCATTCCACAACATTGTACTTCTCCCTCTGCATGAATGCCTTTGTAGATTTCAAAGTGTGTTTTGGGTCATTGTCTTGCTGGAATATCCAACCTCTGCGTAACTTCAACTTTGTGACTGATGCCTGAACATTATCCTGAAGAATTTGTTGATATTGGATTGAATTCATCCAACCCTCGACTTTAACAAGGGCCCCAGTCCCTGAACTAGCCACCCAGCCCCACAGCATGATGGAACCTCCACCAAATTTGACAGCAGGTAGCAGGTGTTTTTCTTCCAACATGCAAAGTGCCTTTTGTTTTGTTGAAATAGCTCAATGTTTGTCTCATCAGTCCAAAGCACTTTGTTCCAAAATTAATTTGGCTTGTCTAAATGAGCATTTGCATACAACAAGCGACTCTGTTTGTGGCGTGAGTGCAGAAAGGGCTTCTTTCTCATCACCCTGCCATACAGATGTTCTTTGTGCAAATTGTGCTGAATTTTAGAACAATGTACAGATACACCATCTGCAACAAGATGTTCTTGCAGGTCTTTAGAGGTGATCTGTGGGTTGTCTGTAACCATTCTCACAATCCTGGACATATGCCGCTCCTGTATTTTTCTTGGCCTGCCAGACCTGGTTTAACAGCAACTGTGCCTGTGGCCTTCCATTTCCTGATTCCATATCTTACAGTTGAAACTGACAGTTTAAACCTCTGAGATAGCTTTTTGTAGCCTTCTCCCAAACCACGATACTGAACAATCTTTGTTTTCAGATCTTTGGAGAGTCGCTTTGAGGATCCCATGCTGTAACTCTTCAGAGGAGAGTCAAAGGGAAACACAACTTGCAATTGACCACCTTAAATACCTTATCTCTTGATTGGACACACCTGTCTATGAAGTGCAAGGCTTAACAAGCTAATCCAACCAATTGGGTGTTGCAAGTAATCATGCTGTCATGCATGCATGCTTAGGGAGCCGCAGAAAGACCCGACGAGCAGTGTACAGCATTCTGCCAGGGGATGGAGACAGGGCACTAACCTTTCTTTCTCTTGTTCCCGCAGAAAACCAGATGCAACACCGCCTTAAACGCTCTCAGGACGCTACCAAACCACCCATTGTCACTTCCGCATTCCATCCCTTCCTCTGGTCTCACCCTGATGACATCATCGCCCCATAAATCACTTCGGTTCCTCCCAGCATTCCAGTCACCAGTTTCCGGTCCCACCTTATTTATGCTCCCCTCTGCGAAGGGATGATTGTCTTTGTTTGAACTTAAGTCAGCAAACTGACCGCTATTTCTTTGAATATTTACAGTATACGGGGCCGGAAACCCCAAACCTTTATGACAGTGTTGTCTTCTTATTTACAATGCATTCAAATCACCAAATGACAAGGGGACCCACATTTTTGCAGAGCCAGTTTTCACATTTGATTTAATTTCATACAACTAAATACTGCTTCACTAAAAATCTTTGTTCAGAAAAACACCCCAGTACTCAGATGTTCCTAGGAAATGAAAGACATACCACTGTTATCTTTTTTGTTGAAAGGAGTGTCAATTATTATGCAGGCTGAGGGGGGTTCCCAAACTTTTTCATATGACTGTATATATTTTTAATAATCCACAGTTGTACATGGATTGGTTTCAGACTTTTTCTCTTATAGTGGATTGGTAGGAACTTTACCTATTGCCCTTCAAATTATCTACAGAACAACTTAAAATACAGTTTCAGAGAATACCATTCAAAATACTGGATAGTTTCTGTTATGATAAAATATTTTATCCAATAAGGATGGCATATTTATGTGAAAACTGCCAGTTGTACATACAAGCACAGTACACAATACTTTCAATGAATAAAAAAATGGAAATTTTTGTTTGAGGGTAGGTTACTTTAAAAGGTGGAATAAGATGTATAAATTTAGATACTATAGATTCAATACAGACATTTAAATTATTAAGTCAAACACAAGCAGTAAACTGATGGTAAATCTGAAACCCTAAAAAGATCTACTGTGTTTGTTAGCCATTCTGCTAATGAATTCCTAAAGAAACAGCATATTGAAGTAACACATGTGCTTACTAGAGTGGAGCTGTGTTAGCTTCACTAGTTTGTATTCCCAATTCTATTTTCAATGCAAAGTCCTGTGTAAGAATCACACACACCTCATTAAATAAATAGCATGTGAGCATTCATTTCTTAGTAAGCAATATAAAACTGCAGGCCCAACAGAAAACGCACACTGCCTTTTTAAAAAGAGTCGAAAGAAACATACCATGGGTTTATTCTATAACACAATATTGTAGATTTATTCAGGAATATAAAGCAAATGTAACAAATGGCCAACACAAATTTTAATGATTTTAACCACATCCATACTGGCTTTAAAAATTCAGCTTCTTCGAAATCTAAATACAACCAACCAAACTACGATAACTTAAAAAGGAAGAAGAAAAAAGACAAAACAAATTTAAACCAATACTGAACCAACAGAGTTCCACACTTTAAGCCTTCCTCTTTTATAAAATAATGCAAACTCACTTAAATAAAAAAAAACACAAACATTTACAACTTGAAAAATGATTAAAATCCCTATATAAATAATATTAGATCAAAGCAAGAGTTATAAGGAGGCATCTTATAGGCATTAAGTGATGCTACTGTATTAATGGTACTAGCAGTTATGTGAATCTACATAAATTGGATGATACATATTTTATATTTTTTACATTGGTGTTGAACTCTGGTCAAGATGTTGTGTGTAGTATCAATGAACTAAGTAGAGTATGATTGTTTAAAAGGACCAGGTGATTAATCGAAGTCACAAGCTAGAAACAAGCTGCTAAACAGAAATATATAACTGTTTTCAAAGTGTAAGCAAAAGTCAAAAAAGGTTTTAATAAGTCAGTAAATTTTCATTACCAGAAATCTCTATTGTAACATGCGCATAGTTCCATGATTTGTGCAGTTTCTGATGGATCAGAAGGCAAATTTCATGGCAAGGAAAAAAATAGTAAGAATACTACACAGTTGCTAGCATCTTTGAATAATAATGGCTTATTACAGATGCAAAATGCAACCTTTAATAAATGTCAACAAAGAGAAGGCAAACAATATTTTACCTACTCACTGACCTTCTACCTTCATAGGATGGATGTTCCTTCTCCTTACTGTCTCTCCATCTAACCTTCTTCCTTTCTACTCTTGCTATCTGCTTGTGAGTCTTTCTGGACTTGCCATTCATCTTCACACTCACTGTGGTATTGCCTGTGGAAGAAATTTTTAAATTTCTTCTCAAGCCAACTTGTAGAGACACTGACAGAATTAGATCCAGTTCTGAGAAACCCTACAAAATCACTTGGTTACTAAGACAGTGTGCACTGACTCTGAAATAATGCATCACCGCTTCAGTATTTGAAGAGGCAGGTGCACTTAAACAATAACTGACATCTGACTAATAACTCATTGGGACTTTACTCCAATGTCTTTAGAGTATTAAGTTCAAGTTCATTTTTGGAGGTGACAGGACAAACTCTGGACCCCCAGTTTCAGTCTTACATATGCCAGGAGTAAGAGTCCATTTTAACTCTGTTTTCATTCAGATGTATAATTTTTTCATTGCAATTCTTCCATTGTTTTTGGTTCTATAGCACAAGGGTGCCGAACTCCGGAACTGGAGGGCCGCAGTGGCTACAGGTTTTCATTCAAAACCTTCTTCTTAATTAGTGACCAGATTTTTCTGCTAATTAACTTTTTTTTGCCTTAGTTTTAATTAACTTGACTCTTGATCTGTCAGATCACCAAAACATTTTGACGGTGTTCTTAGAATAAGCAGAAAATCCACAGTTTTGGAAATTTCTGCTGTGGCCGAATGAGAGCAGCAACAAGCCATGGAATTAAATAATGAGTTTAATTAACAGCAAGACTCGGTTTCTCATTAAAAAAGTGATTGGAGTGAAAGTGGTTGGAGATTGAAGCCCCAATTTAGCTTGTCATCTGTTGACTCGTTTCACATCTCATTTGTGTTTGGCTGTCATTTAATGAAGAAAACAATCAATTCAGAGGACTGAATCCTTAAAAACAGGGATATTAAAATGAAGGGAAAAAGGAGTTAATTAGCAGTGAAAACTGGTCACTGGTTAAGAGAAGGGTTAGAATGAAAACCTGCTGCCACTGCGGCCCTCCAGGCTTGGAGTTCGACACCCCTGCTATAGCATATAGCGGTGACCAATTTTGACATCATTGTGAGAGCAGGTGTGTGCTAATTTCCAGGTATATTCACAAATACACAATTCATCTGGCATTAAAGCAGGTATCTACTGTATAATAAAACTCGAAGGTCTGTGTGTGTCTAGTCCCTCAAATCAATCGGACTGATCAGTTTGTCTTTGGTATGACTGTCACTTTGGGAAGTCAAAGAGGAAGTGCGAGTGTGAGACACACAAAGAGGAAGAAAGGTACAGGAGGGACACTAATGGGGTCACTTTCAAAGACATGATGTATACAAACTGGACAGGAGGCAAGAAAGGCACCTTGAAAATAATTACAGAGTCTGAGGAGCAGGCTTTACTGAAACGTGTACAAGAGAGGGAGAGCCAGTTAAAAGACGTTCAAACACACGCAGATACAGAGGAAAGGTGCTGAAGGTGCATGTAGGGCAAGAGATAGCAAATATTTTTAAATTATTCATTTACCTGTCTTCAACAGGTAGTGTGATTAGTCTGTTATAAGTGAGTTCATGGAAACACAGGAAGATCATTAGCTCTCCTATTTTCTGTTCCAACGCGAGGTTACACCAGTTGGGCATTACTACATTAACTTCTTTCACTTGGGCTTTAGTACAACTACCTTTGGTAATTATTTTCTTTTTTCAGTATAGTTGTATTTTAGTGTTCATCTCATCCACTGTCTATGTGGAGTTTGTGGCCATGCAAGTATACTCCCTGTGCTTCAGTTTCCTACTAAAAAGATGTGTAGGTCATTAACTGGAAACTCTAATTTGCACTTGTATGAATGAGTGTGGGTGTATTTGTGTCTCTACATGAAATGTATATGCATCCTAGTGAGGTACTTGGACAAACCTCTGATTTCTGTGAAAAACATTTAGAAAATGGGAAAACCTGTGGATATGGAAAACACGAAAAGTAGGCATATCACAAATTAAAACTGGTGAGATAAACAATTATTTTTACACTGAAAGCTTTTCCAGTACTAACTTTATTTACTTTGGGCCTAACTAGGTGTGCGAGAAGTGCTTTATGAAGTAACATTCAAGCTTCAAGGTTTTTATTCTTCGTGTTACCATATACTCCCTTGCCCATTTTTATTAGTGTAATATAGATTATTACTGCAATACAGATACATATATTATTATACTGTAATTTCAGAAAACTATAGATCATTTTAAGACCAAAATAATAAAAGGCCAAAATGATAAAAAAAAAAGCAGAAATAAATACATGATCCATAAGAGAAGGGCGAATACAATAAAATTTTAATGCAGACAGTGAGCAGCCAAACTAGACCTTCCTTTTCTATAATAAGGGTGAATCTGTTTCATTCTTTTTCAGTCACTTCACTCAATTGATCCCTTATTAATTATGCAGTTATTAAGAAACATTTTTGCTCTTGCCATCCAAAATTGGTATGAAAAATGATGTTTATTCAAAATTTAGATTATTATAAACAATACAAAATTTTTGTATTTGATATGGGAAAAAATGTGTCCCTTGTCTCATGATCTGGCGTATGATTTTAATATTTTCCCACTGTTCTTTGGCCTCTAAAATGATCTGAGTACGGTTTTCAGGGTTTTCGAGGCCACAATGTGCTTTTAACATTGTTAAATATGATTCATGTTCTTCTGCATCACTATCTTGTTTCCTTTATGGACATTGCCACTTTGAAGATGGGCTGCTAGGCCCAGATGCCACACTTGCGTGTTTCTTGTCATCCAAGACTGGTTTCACAAAGCGAAACAAACAAAAAAATTCTGCATTATTTCACATTGTTAAATTAGAATTTTTTTTCTTCCCCTTGATTTCGCTTTACATGTGTGTTTCTTGACTCTAGTTATATGTACTCTTTTCGGCCCATGATTATTTTGTTATTTAATTATAGTCTTCCACTTGCAACCCTTGTGTGAATTCTGTCATCTCTAGACCATTTTTAACCCATACTGCTGTTGCCTTATGCAAACAGTACAAAAATGTAATATACACAATAATAATAAAAATATTAATAATACATTTTATTTATATAGCGCCTTTCCCATGCTCAAGGCACTTACAGAATATAATAAAGAACGGTAGTGTATACAGTATATAGCATTGTACAAACCAGATAAATAAATAAAGAAGATTAAGACAGTGAATTCTGGAAAAAAAACAGACAACATACTTGATGGTCTAGCACACACACAGAGGTTACATTAGCATCTTGACAGAGAAGTAAACTGAGAGAAGTGTAATAAAGTCAAGTAGAGCTAAAAGCCTTCCTGAACAGATGAGCTTTGAGTTGTTTTTTAAAAGAATTTGTGGAGTCAGCTGACCTGATTAAGTTCGGTAGGTCATTCCAGAGTCTGGGCGCTACACAGCTGAAGGCCCTGTCACCCATGGAGTGTAGATTAGTGTGGGGTACAACAAGATTGCCAGAATCAGAGGACCTTAGTGGGCGGGCAGGCACATAGTGATGGAGAAGGTCACTGATGTAGTTTGGCGCAAGGTTATTTAAGGCTTTATAGGTTATTGGTAGGATTTTATATTCGATTCTGTAAGACACAGGGAGCCAGTGAAGACGGAGCAGGATGGGTGTGATGTGCTCGCTGCTGCTGGTTCGAGTAAGGACTCTTGCAGCTGAGTTTTGAATAAGCTGGAGCTGTGATATAAGATTAGAAGGGGGACCTGCCAGTAGGGAATTACAATAATCGATGCAGGATATGATAAAAGCATGGACAAGTTTCTCAGCATTAGAGAAGGAGAGGAAGGAGCGAACACGGGATATGTAACGGAGGTGAAAGTAAGAAAGTTTCTTAATCTGATTTATGTGGGTGGAATAAGAGAGGGAGGAATCAAAAATGACACCAAGATTTTTTACAGTAGAGGCAGGTCTGATGAGATCACCGCCAAGATAGACTGGGAAGGAGCTCATTTTATTAAGTTGCATTTTAGTCCCAATTTTCAGGAGTTCAGTTTTATTGCAATTTAATTTTAAAGAGTTCTGCTCCATCCAGGTTTTAATTTCACTAAGGCAGGTTGTGAGCTGAGAAAGCTCTGATGAAGTTCCACTTTTAACATTGAAGTAGAGTTGAGTATCATCTGCATGAAAATGATAACCCAGTCCATAGCTACGGATAATATGGCCAAGGGGAAGCATATAAATACAGAAAAGCAGAGGACCGAGGACAGAGCCCTGAGGAACTTCTTGTGTGACCGGTGCTGAGCTGGATCTGCTCTTGCCAAGACTAACAAATTCTTGCCTATCAGTCAGATAGGACTTGAACCACTGGAGGGCAGTGCCAGAGATACCCAGCATGTTCTCCATTCTGGACAGTAGGATGTCATGTCTGACAGTGTCAAATGCTGCACTGAGGTCTAACAGAATTAATATGCTGGTTTGTCCAGAGTCTGCTGCCATAAGCAAATCATTGGTTACCTGTAGCAGAGCAGTTTCACAGCTGTGCCGCGCCCTGAAACCAGACTGAAAGGGTTCCATCAAATTATTAGAGGTTAGGTAATTGGTGAGTTGGGAAGCTACAACACGCTCAAGAACTTTTGACAGGAAAGGTAAGTGGGAAATAGGCCGGAAATTGTTAAGATTGTCAGCATCAAGACCAGACTTTTTTAACATTGGGGTTACAGAAGCAATTTTAAAAGTGAGCGGCACAGAGCCAGTGTCAAGGGATGAGTTTATTATTGTTGTAACAGTCGGGATTATGGCATGAAGGCAGGATTTAAGTAGTGTGGTGGGGATGGGGTCCAGTACACAAGTAGTTGGCCTCATCTTACAAAGCAGGTTATTAACAAACACAGATGTGACTGGTGAGAACTTCGAGAAGGAGCTGGATGGAGTGGGAAAACAGGGAGAGATATAAACAGATGATGTATTTATGAACAATATAGTTCTCACCCATGCAAGTCAAGAGGATATATATCTATTTATATACAGTACCCCTAATTTTGCAAATATCTCTTCAAAATGAATATACTTTACATTTCATAGTGTCGATCAAGAACCACATTTTGTAAATTACTGTAAATGACCTTACATTGTAATGTATCACTTTTTAACCCCTGTCTATAATCTTACTAAAAACTACTAATCACATATGCTTAGTATTTTGCCTTGCATACATTTGAATTGCTAAAATCAGTATGAATCTTTCAAGCAAATAAATAAATAAGGACCATTTAAATAAAGAAACAACCTAGTAATTCATTGGGCCCATTAGAGCATACTAATTCAAACAATATTATGGCACAGGAGAGTGCCAATGTGTGTTGAAAATCGAAGTAGCAATTTCATTGTACCTGATGTGTACACATGACAATATCAGTAAGATGTAAAAAACTTTTATTGAGTTTTCAAGATGCAGATGAATTAACTAGAGGACTGAACCAAAAAAATATGTATTTGCAATATTCACTTGTATACCTAATAACCAGGATAGATGTTAATATTTTCAGTCCGTTTAATGAAGAACATGAAGCCAACTTGCCTATCCATTGTTATCATGCCACTCATTAGTAAAACATACATAGTGCTGCTCTAGGTTAATGCAAAAATAAAATATGAATACCATTAAATTTAATAATATTTTAATAGTCATTATCAGACAAATAGATATTCAAACTTAATAATAACTACCTTACAATAAGGCCAACTACTGTAGTTACATTGAGTAGTCTGCTGCTGCTGTGTAAAAAGACACTTTGTTTGGTCTTAATAAGACTTACAAACCCCCAATGACAACAAATTAAAAATATATGCTACCTCCTAGTCACCTAGAGATATGTAAGATAACTTTAGAAAAGGCTTTGTTTGCTTTTTCTAGTACTAAATAAGTAACACAAATGTAATTTAACAAAACCTTAAAGTCCCTATTCTACAGATTTACCACAAAATAAATCTGAAAATGTATATACATACTCATGTATATAAATAATCTGTAAACTTATATTCATAACTATTCTAGCAGTGTAGTGTACAGAGAGCCAATAACCAATGTTAAGTCTGAGATGAGAACACAATGGCTGTTCAGAGCAGGTAGACTACCGAGCACTAGAAAAGTTAGTATGCTTACATTATAATAAAATACAATATTTTATAATGTTTTTTAGAAGAGCAAATTACTTAAATTGTTTAACATTTCATAATGCAAATAACATTTATTTTTATCAACAAATCTATCTCAGCACATTAAAATAAAATAAAAAAACAGTACTAAAATATACAAAAATTTGAAGCACTTAATTTAAGGTCCACCTGCAGTGGTAAATGCTGCTTAGAAACTGCATATGTAAAAATAATCAAAGCTTTCAAGGATTGTTATATTCAACTCATTAGGAAAATAATAGCAAAATCTGAAGTGCCTTCCACATAAGTGACATCAGTGCTCTTGTAAACCATCCTAATTTGTTGAAAAATATTCAACCTAACTATAATTTTGTTCATAACTAAACTACTGCTTTTTATAGTTATGCAATGTTTTACTTACAAATACTGAAAAAATGTTGCATGGTATATTGATTTTTTTCCTTTACAGTTATTTTGGATTGCTCTGTTTCACACATCTGACCATAAGCAACTTCTGCTGTAACTCGGCAGAGTTTTGTGCAGAGCATTCTATATTACAAGCTGTGTAAGAATGTAACAATTGAAGAAATAGACCTGCAGAGACACAAGTAGGATAAAATGTAGCTTGAAGCTACGGAAATTTGGCCAAATGGGGATGCCCCTGGGGTAAATGTTAAAACCCCTCCCTCGACAGATGCTGCAAGCAGACAAGCAAACAGGAAACATATCCTTACCTCAAGAGAAGATTACCAAGAACCTATGATACATTTATTAATTTTAGCTTATTTTTGTCATCACATACATGCCTCAGAAATGTAGAAAGTATGTTTTCTTATAACAGAACCATTGCTGCTTCAAAATGTACATATTCAGTAAGTTTTAAGGCATTTGTTTCATGTTTGGACCCTGGCCTTATACACCACCATTTTAAAATGCAAGAACAGGCTAGGTATTTTGTACAATTTATAAAAAGTGCTTCACTTTAGAACAAAATTTTATGTGGCAAATTAATATATACCATGATTGTGAAAAAATAACTTTGAACCGAAAAATATCAAACTTATACTTATTGATGCTATGAAACATACACAAATGAGTGATTCACTGTGATATCATTATCCAGAGAGAAATAGATTTGCAAAGACGTATTTAATTTCTTTAAAAAATTAAAGAGGAAACTCTCAGTGAACCAAGCATAATATGCAACAAAACTGAAATACCATGCCTCATTGTGAATGTACAAAGTCACATCTTTCTTCTGTCAGGTATCCACACCACAAGTTAATGTAATAAAGTACGTCTGTAGTACTAGGGTGTTGTACCGTGTTAGCCATTATGAATGTAGAGAAAAGCCAAGCAAAATGACATCTTTTATTGGCTAACTAAAAAGATTACAATATGCAACCTTTGAGGCAACTCAGACCCCTTCTTCAGGCAAGATGTAGCCTGAGTTTCCTCGAAAGCTTGCATATTGTAATCTTTTTAGTTAGCCAATAAAAGGTGTCATTTTGCTTGGCTTTTCTCTGTAATAAAGTACTTAATTCAGTACTCCTGGATATTGATGTCTAGATACTAATTAAGAATTACTGACTGACTGAAAAAATAACACTTTGGAAAGCATAGAGTTCAACATAGAGCAATTGTGTCCCCATGTTTAGAACACTATATAATGTACAATATCAGTACGATCACAGCAATTTCAATTCCCTACCCAAAGCAAAGGGGGAAAAAAGTTTGTATAAAACTTCTGTATCCAAAATGCTTCACAAATCGGGCCTGGGTCTTCACTGGGCAGCACAGATAAGATTCACATGTGGTCAACCAGCCCCCAACTGCTACCTGCAGGCTGCAGCCTACACATGCCTATACATATGGGGCTGGCATTAAAAGATCAAAAATGTAATAAAGTCCTAAAATTCAAAAAAATATCTACAAGGGAGAGAGTAAGTGCCAACCTCTGGTTTAACTCAAAATGAGAAACTTTATAAATGAAGAAATGTATGTCCAAATCCAGTAGGAACGATAAAAGACATAGGAAAGCCTAAAAAATTCTCAAAAGATGAAAAAAGAGATTTGTTTAAAAAGGCAATCCACATCAACCATGTCACAAAAGACAATGCACAAGGACAATTCAATAAGAGAAGTAAAAAAGTCCATAAACCAGAATTAAAAAATGAAACTTGCTTACAGGAAGGCTCCTAACAAACTCGGCAATCCACTGCTGAGATTCATTCTCTGACTCGATGTATAGCCAGATAGATGCCCCAGCTACACTAACTTCAAGGTGGCCCTGCCTCTTGGGGTTCTACTCATAAAACACAAGGGACATCAAATCATTTAACGAGACAACACATATTTATTAAATAATTTAATAAATCAGGATCAACTTAAAAACATGATGGCTAATGACCTAAATTGAACAAAAACAACAGAACAGAAAACACTGTGTTTGCAATTACACTGCTCCACAGTTATCATTGCTGTCTATTCTGCATTTTTAAAAAGAAATACCATAGGTGGACAGACACAGTGGATAGAAGTTTTTTGGAAACACTTATTCCTGAGGATCATTGCTGGACTTAAATGTGGGGGATAAACACTTTTTATTTGTTCTTAATTTGCCACTCCTCCTTGATCAATTCATCTCAAGGAAAAATTAATGGGCAAATGCATTAGAAAGAAATCCTTAAACCATTTCTAGCCACATTTTAATATCCACCCACCCATCCATCTTTTAACCCCTCTTTATTCTGAGAAGGGTGTCAGGGAAGCTGGATAAAACCTTTTTAATTCTGACTTGCACTGGAATGAAAATAGTAGCATTTGAAGTATTATTTATAGAGTTGAGAAGTAAAGAGTTAAATACATTGCTATTGTAATTAATACTGCTTTAAGCTTTTGCCAGGTTTAAGTAAAGCTTCAATAGTAATCAATAATAACATTTTTAAAGTTTCTCCATCATTGACTGTACATTTTTTCAAGAAGAAAATTGTTGAAACAATATAATCGAAAGACAGCACTTTCTGTTTCACAGTTGAAATAGCATGGTAGGAAATAATGGGTTTCTGTCTGGCTTTTGGTGAGTAAATAGCACTATTTGTGTTGTTTTTGTCTAAATTAAAAAGCAATCCTAAAAATGTAAGGTTTCAGAAAGGGAGTAATGTGCTTCTAGTGGATACATCTAATTTGTTATTGTTACTTATAGAAAAAGAAGAAAGTTTAACTTAATTTATTCTCTTTTTTTCTTTAGGAATGATGTCCTGCTGTTCTGTGCAAAAGACTTTTGAAAAGTTTTATTTTTCTTTTTACCTAATTCTTTTCTACTGCACTCTCAATGGCCTTTTGCCTCTAACTCAGCTCAACAATTAAATTATATAGTTACATTTAAATGTAGATTTTAACAATGCAAAATTTAAAGTTGTTTTTTTCTTAAAAGTAGAAGCTAATTTTGTTTGTCAAGTATCTGATGAATTATTTTTATTTTTCCTACATTAAAAGTACAAAGAGAAAATCAAAGCAAACACAATTAATTTGAGCTTATACCACTTAATATACCATTGCCTGCTACTGATGTCGTAAACAAATTCTGAAGCATCTTCTATAGCCACGAATCTTAATTCAGAACAGCAAACCCCTAAAAGCAAGGAGTTTTTTTTTGTTTATTTTATATAAAGAGCTTAGCACTAGAATTCCCGAAGCCTACAAAAAAATTTGTAATCCTGGCCCATGTTAAATTCTTTCGCACCTCTCCATCAGTGTCTTTTGTGTTGTAAATGTGTTGATCAGCACAAGCAGCCTGCTGTCCGATCCCCCGCCCACCGCCGCAGCTCAATTCACAAAGAAGGTTCTCAGTACTTATCTTGGAGTGAAATGCCTGGGGCCCCATGCATAACAGTGTGCGAAGAATTCACACTAAAAAAAATCCAGATGCATAAATCTGTGCGTTCGCCAACTTCCACGTTCTTCCGCTTCATAAACCCCGATCAGCGTGAAAAGTAACGCACATACACGCACCTGTTGCCACTCCCAAATTCCTCCCAGAATTTTGCCTCTTTGAATATGCAAATCAATATAAATAGCCCTTAAGCTCAGCATTCTGTGAAAAGGCAATGGCAAAAGCACAGGGGAAAATAGGAGAATTTCAGCAAATACCAAGTGGAGGCAAGGAAAAACATACTATTTCTTGGTTTAAACAGTGGTATAAACAACAAAAGGAAGTTGATTAAGTGACATAGAGTGTCGGAGAAACTCGAAAGCTCAAGTTCACAATGTTACACAGTGCCCAAAATAAAAAAAGAAGTTGTCAGATATCAAAGTCGCCGTGAAAAGGCGAGTTGTAGCCCACCATCTGAGTGTCATATGAAAGCTTATTAGGGTACAGAGAAAAGAAAAAAAAATACGGGCATAGCTCGAAATATCAACTTTAATCTCGAAATTTCCACTTTAATCACGTAGTTTATTTTCTCATTAAAGTAGAACATCATAAACTTCTTCTTTAAATTGTTTAATTTACTAGTTTCTCAAATACCATCGTAACTAAAGTAGTACGTTAAATGCTTTGTTTTGTATGTGTTCTATGTGTGTGAATCAGTACATGCTTTCTCTTCCTTACGAATGAAACAGAATCCATTACATTCGTGATATTAGAGCTCTTTGAATAATTAAAATACTGAGATGTATACTTGATATCATTTTCATGATGGTAGGAGTTAAAGCATGTTATTAAACATGGGAACATGATGGCGCAGTGATAAGGTGAGCTGGCACCCTGTCCAGAGATTTTTCCTGCCTCCCAAAAGATACTTGATGTGCCGTGAGCTACCTTCGATGAAATAATTTATTGCAGCAGTACTGTCTCTTTCAAACATACTAAACTCCAATTCCTGTTCTTCCTTTTCTTTCTCCAAGTAACCAATCACCACACAATCAGCTCTGTAATAGATGTTAAGCCATCTGTAAGCTTAGAACTCTGATTCTTTAAAACTTTTAAGGAACACTGAAATATCTTCGTAGTACATGTTTAATTATTCTATCCATCTATCCTTCCTGTGTCGTGCCAGCACCAGCAAAAATACAGCGCGAGGCAGGAACAATCCCTGAACTAACTAGCACTGCAACACTCTGTCCTCACATGTTTAATTATTAACAATATAGATTATTTAAATGATGTTAACATTTTATCTGTACAATGTAATAAACATATTTTGCTGCATTTCATCTTAAAAATATCATCATATGTAAATACACGCTTTATAAAGTGGCTCAGGTTGTGCAATATTATAACTATATTGTAAGTTTACAGTGAGGTAATTGTACTAATAAGTACAAACAGTTTTACAAGGAGCACTTGATAGACTGATTGAATGCGTTTATAGTTCTTGGGATGAAACTGTTTCTGAACCGCGATGTCCCTACAGGAAAGGCTCTGAAGCGTTTGCCGTATGAGAGCAGTTCAATAGACAGCATGGCTGAGGCAGCGTGTGCTTGATGCTGTATATCAATAATTCTCTTTCCAATCACCTGCTGTAGAACTGTGATTCCACACTCAGATACAGTGATATAAATACTCCGAGTGGTGCAGTGAGAGTAATATTAATAAGTAAATTCCCCTTGGGATTAATAAAGTATCTATCTATCTATCTATCTATCTATCTATCTATCTATCTATCTATCTATCTATCTATCTATCTATCTATCTATCTATCTATCTATCTATCTATCTAATATGTAAAAAGATGGTCCGCTGTGGCAACCCCTAACGGGAGCAGCTGAAAGAAGAAGACGAAGGTGCAGTGAGAGTAACAATGTTAAAGCAGCTATGGTATTTGGAATAGTTTGGCCATTCCATGGACCATTATATTGTTACAGGTGAATTACAATCAGATGCCTTAAACTAATAAACAATATGCAGTTAATTTCAGTGTATTTATAAAGCCGCGTCAGGGATGTGGATCTAAAAAAGAAAGGGAAACCACACTGGAACAAAAGCACTGCTTTGATGCTGGGTGACGCCAGTTTGCAAAACTAAGCGGAGAACTTGCGTACACCGGGGTTTTAGCTAGTGTGAAAATGTGCGTGACTTTACGCCAAGTTTAGGTTTTATACATCGCGATTTGAGCGTGGAAACGGGCTTACGCAACATTTTTGTGCATATGCACCGTTTATACATGAGGCCACTGGAGTTGTAGAGGGTAAATAGTATATCATCATTTGGAATACATACATTTCATGTGTGTTCCATGTGTACAACAATCTATGTAAACACATCCTTAAAACAGAAACGTTTTTCATGTTTCAGCAATAATTGACAAAATGTAGACATGAAGTGTATAATGTGTGAAATGGAGTAGGAAAATATAACTGGAACACAACAGGAAAATATACAACATAATGAATGTTATCAGGATTTGGTGAACCCCCAAATAACTAAGTTTAGCATTTAGACAACTGTTAAATTTATCAATTGATAGTTTTTAGTTATGTCCATCATTCTAAGTCATATAATAAGGTGCTAAGAGGTGCATAAAAATAGATTTACTTAATGCAGCATAACATTCTCAAACCATCTTAATCAGAAACATCAGGTACAAGTCAGCAACCATTCATAGATGAGGTTCCAGTATAACACAGGGTCCATTCACATGCACTGGGACCAAATAACATAATATGCACATCTTTGAGATGCACATATACGCTCTATACAGTATATAGTTCTCTCTGTGTCTGCGTGGGTTTCCTCCCACAGTCCAAAGACATGCAGGTTAGGTCCTAAATTGTCCCAAGTGTGTGCTTGGTGTGTGTGTGTGTGTGTGTGTGTCTTGCGGTGGGCTGACGCCCTGCCTGGAATTTGTTCCTGCCTTGTGGAAGCAAATAGCGGAGCAGCGAGCAGAAACACAGAGCAGCAGCATCTGCCACAGGCACGTAGACCTTCGCAAACACCTGAGTAAGTTCAACTGAAATAAAGCCGGCAGCTGAGCAGGAGAAATAACCAGCAGTGAGAAATCAAAGTTGATCGCTCAGCGGGTGGTGGAAACTTAAAGCCAACAGTCTCTCAGTGATTCAGCTGAACGCAGAAAGCAAAGAAGAACAAAGCTACATGTCTTTCAAATTGCATGGACAGAGTGTTAATAAATATAAAAAAGCCCTCTTTAAAGCTCGCTCAGAATACTATTCTACATTAATAGATAGCAATAATAAAAATCCTTGGGTACTGTTTAGAACAGTGGCTAAAATAACGAATGGAAATTCAGATCTATAGTGCAAAATACCAACAGATATTAGCAGTACAGACTTTATGAACTTCTTCAATGAGAAAATTAAAAATTTAAGATCCCAGATCTCAGCATCACAATACAAACCAAACACTAGCTTTGCAGACCCTGTCTCACATTGCATTCAGGAGTTAAGTAATTTTAATCCTGTAACTGAGCAGGAAGTCTTAACTTTAATTTCTAAAATGAAGTGCACTACTTGTTCCCTAGATCCAGTGCCAACAAAACTAGTAAAAATTGCAATGGATGTTCTTGCAGCGCCTATTCTAAACATTATCAATAGTTCATTATTGCATGGTACAGTACCTGAAGCACTAAAAGTGTCAGTCATTAAACCATTACTTAAAAAGTCAGACCTAGACCCACACATAGTAAATAATTATAGGCCTATTTCAAATTTACCCTTTCTCTCTAAAATACTAGAAAAAGTTGTCGCCAATCAGCGTCAGTCACACCTTACGCATTACAATTTATTTGAGAAATTCCTGTCTGGTTTCCGCACTGGTCATAGTACAGAAACAGCACTAACACGGGTTGTAAACGACATACTGATATCCTCTGATGATGGAAACTCCACTGTAATTATGTTGTTGGACTTAAGTACAGCATTTGACACCATTCACCATTCTATTTTACTGCACAGGCTAGAAAATGATGTTGGGCTTACAGACACTGTGCTCGCTTGGTTTAGTTCTTATTTATCAAATCGATTCTAATATGTACAGAAATGTGGTGACAGTACTCCATCATTATACACAGAAGTTCAATATGGTGTCCCGCAGGGCTCAGTACTGGGACCTTTACTGTTTTCACTTTACATGCTTCCACTGGGATCTCTCATTAGGAAACATAATGTTAATTTTCACTCGTATGCAGATGACACCCAGTTATACCTTTCATTTAGATCAAATGAAGCTTTTCCAATGTTGTCTTTAATTAGTTGTGTTACTAAATTAAAGGAGTGGATGAATGAGAACTACTATCTATCTACTTGTCTTTAAATACAGATTAAACAGAGATGTTAATTGTTGGAGGGAATCATGCTGATCATAACAATATTTTATCATCATTTAACTCAGTTGGAATCCCCATTAATTTCAATGAATCAGCCCACAATCTAGGAGTTCTCTTTGACTCTAGCATGTCATTTAAAGCGCATATTACAAAGTTGTCCAAATCATGTTTCTTCCATCTTAAAAATGTTAGGAAATTAAGGCGCTTTGTAAGTAAACAGGATTCTGAGAAATTAATTCATGCATTTATTTCTAGTAGGATTGACTACTGCAATGCGGTGTTCACTGGATGTTCAAACTGTTCTTTATACAGCCTCCAGTTAATCCAAAATGCTGCTGCAAGAATTATATTACAAGAACAAGAAAATACGAACACATAACCGGGAGCCAGTGTAAGGATTGAAGAACTGGAGTTAAGATTAGGGCAGATTTAGAAATCCTCCTTTTAACATATAAAGCATTAAATGGCCAAGGTCCGGCTTACTTGTCTGAACTTATCATGACTTACAAACGAGAGCGCACATTAAGATCTCAAGATGCCGGTCTGCTTATGATTCCAACGATTAATAAAATAACAGTGGGAGGTCGAGCTTTTAGTCACAGGGCCCCTAAACTGTGGAATGGTCTGCTTGCTACTATAAGAGATGCCCCTTCGGTCTCAGCTTTTAAATCCCAGCTGAATACTCACTACTTTAATTTAGCATTTCCTGACTAGAGCTGCTGATTAACTGTACATACTGCATCTCTGTTGTTAGTCATTAGCACTAAAACATAAGTAACACGATAGTTATAATTGGATACTAACCCTCACCTATTCTGTTTCTCTTCTCGGCACTCAAATGTGGCACTTGGTGCCATGGCCCACCTGCCAAGTTGTTTTGCCTGCCTAAGGTAAAGTCATCCCTGATGGAGGATCGCAGGAATCGTGGGAAAGAGGGGTCCTTTCATCGGACTGGCTGGCCCAGCACTGTTTCAGCAGTGGAATGGCCAAATGGGCTGAGGCAGCTTGATGGATGAGGTCTCCAGGACTCTAAACAAATCCAAATCATATTATGTGATATCATCCATCCATCCATCCATTTTCCAACCCGCTGAATCCGAACACAGGGTCACGGGGGTCTGCTGGAGCCAATCCCAGCCAACACAGGGCACAAGGCAGGGAACCAATCCTGGGCAGGGTGCCAACCCACCGCAGGACACACACAAACACACCCACACACCAAGCACACACTAGGGCCAATTTAGAATCGCCAATCCACCTAACCTGCATGTCTTTGGATTGTGGGAGGAAACCGGAGCGCCCGGAGGAAACCCACGCAGACATGGGGAGAACATGCAAACGCCACGCAGGGAGGACCCGGGAAGCGAACCCAGGTCCCCAGATCTCCCAACTGCGAGGCAGCAGCACTACCCACTGCACCACCGTGCCGTACTATGTGATATCATCTACTGTTAAATTCTGCTCTGTACTTCTAAAATTTTTATCTTTATACTGTATTGAGGATTTGTTCTGTTCTGTGTATTGTATGGTATTGTATTGTGTTGTATTGACCCCCTTCTTTTTGACACCCACTGCACACCCAAACTACCTGGAAAGGGGTCTCTCTTTGAACTGCCTTTCCCAAGGGTTCTTCCATTTTTTCCCTACAAGGTTTTTTTTTGGAAGTTTTTCTTTGTCTTCTTAGAGAGTCAAGGCTGGGGGGCTGTCAAGAGGCAGGGCCTGTTAAAGCCCATTGCGGCACTTCTTGTGTGATTTTGGGCTGTACAAAAATAAATTGTATTCTAAATTGTATTGTTGGCTGGGATTAGGATGTAGCGGGTTGGATAATGACTGACTGACAAATACAGTAAATTAAAAGACACACTGTGTTAACTGTTGACTGTTTGATGTTTGTTTTTGGTAAATGGCAACTAGTTGCAAATGTTTTGTTTTGTGTGTGTGTGTATGTGAAGAACTCATGAATAGATTGCCAATTAAAGCACTCATCACATTATTTATAAATCCTTGGTTTTAAACTGCATGCAATTCGCTATATGAGGTGATCTGATACAAAGCTAGTGTGTTTTTTTTTCTCTGTTAAAGCAGTTCTGTTTTGTCTCACAATATCAAGTAGCAGCTGAACATGAACATCACAAGGTGACCTTTCTGCATGTCTTACTGCCATTTTTTTAATTCAAATGAAAGGTATGACATACCAAAATTAACAAAACAGTGTACATATGAATTTACATCTCTG
Organism: Erpetoichthys calabaricus; assembly: GCF_900747795.2. NCBI lineage: Eukaryota > Metazoa > Chordata > Cladistia > Polypteriformes > Polypteridae > Erpetoichthys > Erpetoichthys calabaricus. The sequence continues at coordinate 61,784,481 of NC_041403.2, forward strand.
ACTCAAAGATAATAAAGACTAATGACAAAATATTAAGGAGGCCAGACTTTGTAAGTAGTTTACTATTTTTTTTTATTCTCCTGTTGACTGTTTAAACAATATCTAGGAATTTGGAAAAACAGCCTTTACAAGCAGACTTGCTTTTTTTTGGGGGGTAAGATAAAAAAAAAAAAAACTAAGATTAAAAAAATTACTGAAATTGATGAGTGTGAATTGTGGAGCATGGTAGTTCAGCAGTGAAGGGACAATGTGTGCAACTGAAACTTATTTTGTTAATATGTAGACATCTGTGTAAAAGAACAACAACATTATTTTACATACAGCACTTATAAAGAGTTTATGCTTTAAGCATTATACAGTACTTCTTTGGAGGCAGACGCCAATAACATGGTAAGAATGTTCTTGCTGGTTTTGCATATAAATACTGCTGTTGTACCTTATATGATATGACAATAATGTTATTCTTGTTCCTTAATACCAAAGTACTTTAACAGTGAATAACAAACATGAAGGACTAAGACAGAAATAATGTAAAATTTGTCTTAAGTCTGACATGTATGCATGTTTTTACATTAATTCCTAAATGTGATGTTTCCATGTCAAAGGCACATGCAGTTTTGTATAGGGACAAAAATAGATGATATCCAAAACAAAAGTCTGTACATTTTCACCAAGCACATTTTGTTCCTAAATTACAACTATCATAAAGACAACACAAAGGATGCCTTTAATAACTCAGCTGGTAGATAAAATAAATGCAAAAAATCATGAATGTTGAATTTAAAATATATAAATAAATTCCAAAGACTATACTAACAAAAAGAAAGCCCACAAGGACTTTCTTTACCTACCTGGCCCAGGATGTTAATCGTGAATTTAAGACTTTATAGTTGTCATCATTAGCCGAGTGCTTTATTTAATTACTTACTGCTAATCGTTTGACAGTGCTGGCATTTGCCTGTTGTCTCCTTATCTGCTTGCATTGCAGTAGTTTCTGAGCTGCATTCTTGTGAAGAGCTGGAAAGATGTAGGCATTCAGAAATATGTTTTGAGCGAGTGGAAAAGCAGGGAATGGAAAGCACCATTGTGGAATAAGCAAAATTGTATTCAGGGAACAGGAAAGATTCTCAAAAGCCAAACTAAATTAATGTACTACAACATAAAAACAAGGAGTGAAAAAACAAAGAAGGTTTCAATCCAAAACTCTTAACATTATCTTGGATTTCTTTCCCATAACGCTACTGCAAAGTTTGTTTTTAGAAAGGACGATAATAATATATTATAGTAGATCACATGCTGATGGGCATAGCAAACATAAATAATATGGCTATGGGGAGGCAAAGGTTGTCTAGAAATAGCGATGACTATCCAAAAAACAGAATACAAAATAGGCCACCACATTAACAATAAATAAACAATAAGAAATAAATTTACAAAAATTCTTAAAATGGCTCAAACATGGAAGTTTAAAATTCATGGCAATTGTAGACATGTATGTGCACTCTGTGACCTTGCACTTGAATCTGCAGTTTGCAGTTGGTGAAATCTCATCATTTCCTTAATAGCATCTTGAAAAAACTTAGCACTTTCTTTGCGGTCTTTCTGGTATTCTTTTCTCTGAATTTCTTGCTTGGGCCTCCAGCTTATCTTTTGCTTTCCAGTTACCCCGTATATTCCTTTGCATATATCTTTCCATTTGTTAATAAGGAATAAATTAATGACTATCATGAAGAAGCAAAAACCACTGTCCACTAATTTGTCCAAAAACATGAAACTTTGGTAACTAATTTTATATTAAGGATACTTTTGCATTAGAGCATTTCATTCACTTTTTAATAATATTAAAATATTTTAATGTTTTGTGGAATTGACATTTATTGAGAAGGTTGAAATTAAACTTCAAACAATAAGCTCAAAATAATGAAAGTAGTTACTTTTTATTGCAGTCTAATCTATTTTATTCTTGTATTAGCGTTTCAGATATGCACATTCTGTTGTTTATCCATTACTGTTAACACCTCATATTACAACATGCTGTAGAACAGTGAGGGGCTCATATCACAAAAGAAATAAATTAGCCCTTATACTGTTTTTTCCATTGGTGCATTCACGTGTCTTGTCATTACCCTATCTTGCCTTGAACTTGAGTACGCAGTATTGTTACGGTCCAGTGCCCCTAGTCATTAAAAATGTGTCTTCTTAATTCAGACCATAGGTATGTTATTGTGTTTTGTCTGTGAGTTTACTGTAAAAGTGCTCATGTACTGTATTTTTAAAATGAATTTAGAATAAGCCTCTGCAATGCAGCATTTTGACTCAGAGGGTGTCTTTTTAGCCTGTAGGTACTACCTGTTTCAGACAAAAGAATTCTGTGATGATAAAAAAGGCATCCTGTGGGCGGTTAAACTTGAAAGAATTTTCATGTATCATTGTTGTGAATCTAACTTATGAAAGCATAGATGGGAAAATTAGTGCGCAGTATGTGAGGACTTGTTTGGCATAGAGTGATGTGATGTGTCTGATGAATCCAGGATGTGCAGTAATGTAGGAGAGGACTGAGATGACAATGAGAAGATGAAGACTGCTGTAGAGCTAAGAGAAACAAATTATATAAAAAAGATAAGTTTAGATAAGGTTTAAAGAAACATGCTAACAATGGGTGAAATGTAATTGGATTAACTGTAATACTGTGCCGAACAGTTGAGGGATGACGCCAAGAAACTGGCAGATGTAGATGGAGGTAGTGGCAGTGGTGAATGACATCAGGCCACAGAAAGCTCTGGAATTGGATGTAGACAGCAAGCTGGATAAATCAAGGTATAAACTAAATTTTAACTTTGTCATTTTGGCAGAGTTCCTAATATAATATATTATTTTACTTTCAGTGTAAAAAGAATAATGTTGCAGTAAAGATGCTAAACATGAAACCACAAGGTTAAAGGCTAAAATCCAAAGCTGGTTAATTTTTTATCCTAACCTAGCTGTGCACTAAAGTGTATTTGAGTAAATTGTGATATACTACTAAAATATTACATAATAGCCTTTACTAATAAACCATAGTCAACTTGTAGAAGTACTGAACAGTCAGTGACTCCCAAAGGTTTTTTTACTCTATAAACCCTGCAGTGTTTTTCAGCTTTTGGATCCTTGTAATGACTACACAATACTAGAAATGATCATAATAGTATGAAGAATGGTAACATTATTTTATGTAAGTACCGCACACCTGCTTAAGATGCTTAACAAATATTTAGTAGTAGAAATTGAAATTAAAGCACAGAAAAAGCCACCCAAAAAGTAGAATTGTACAAACTATAATATTAGAAGATTTAAACTCAAAATAAATTTAGAAATAAATTAAACACAGATCCCAAAAGAAAATAATTCACAGAATTGTGAACATGTAAGTGTAGTTTTAGATACAGACTTATAAAATAAAAACCTTTTCTGAAGGATAACAGATGACTTTTAAATTTAAGTAGACGTTCTTACATTTTTTTAACTACAGAACTTTACTAATCTCTGCTTTTCTCTGCTTTCCCTTCTGGTTTTTCTGTAGTGGCATTTTGTGCCACCACCAAAGGACTGAGGCCCTGTGCAGCCCCCTGTGATGCTGTGGTACCTGGTGGTACCTTGTCTATCCATGAGGCCGACTGCATCGAATCCTTTCAGACAAAGCCTGGAAACAAAGAGTAATAAATTAAGCACATTTATGTTAGTCAGAATGCCCAGTGAAGGCTGGGTGGTCTTTTGGCCATGGAACCCCTGCAGATTTTTGTTCTTTTCTCCAGCTTAACTGGAGTTAATTTATTTTTATTTTTCCTGTCCTCCCAGCCATCTGACCTTATCACCAAACTTATCTATAGGCACTTACAGTATGATATTGTATACAAGGACACTACTCTTCTACTAATTATATATCAATATTTTTATAGATCGCATAGATTTATTTCTTTCCTTTGTTACTTATTCATTAATATTCTTACATAATCTTATTTGTTTGCTTTTCTTGTAACTTTCTTTTTGATATCTTGTAAAGCACTTTGAGCTACATTGTTTGTATAAAAACTGTGCTATATATATAAAAAAATGTTGTTTAATGGAGTGAATGAAGTCATCAGATCTAACAACTGTAAGAAAGGTTAGTCTAAAGTCTGGTCAATAGAGCTAGAGGTACCAATATTTAAGCAGCATAACTTAACTGGGCACCACAAGATTTCCAGTGTCAGTGCACCAAAGCAGCAGCCTTGAGTGGAGTAATGAAGGATTGTTAATATAGTCTGTTGCACAGAGAGGTAAAACTTTATAATTAACAACAGTATTTTTCATTTTGAATTCAGCAGATCTTTACTAGCCTTTTCCATTTTGAGTGTTATGGTTTTCAGCATATTAAAGAAAGATTGAATGAGAAAATTAAAAACAATTTTACAGATAGTATTGTTTCATGCAGCTTACTTTGTTACACTCCTTATAATGCGGCTTACTTTTAAAAGGGTATTATACTGTATTATAAAAATTCTGATTAATAAAGCTCAAAACATTATGTTCTACTGCATCCTACTTACTGCACCTTTCTCCTTTGACTGCTCTTGTTAGGTTATGCAGCTTCACTTCCCCAATTTCCTGTGACTATTGCATATTGGCTTTGAGGCTAGGGATCTGCACTGGCAATTGGAAGATTGCCGGTTCGAATCCTGTAAATGCCAATAGGGACTCCGCTTTGTTGGGCCCTTGAGCAAGGCCCTTAACCTGCAATTTCTGAGCACTTTGAGTAGTGAGAAAAGCGCTATATAAATGCAAAGAATTATTATTATTATTATTATTTTTCTCTGTACATATTTCATACTTTTTCTCAATAACACCTATTTTTTTACTTAAGAGGCGCAATTATCTTTTTCTGTTGTGGATGGTAGAATTCAGTGGTGATATTTTGAAAGGCCTTATAACTGCAATACAACACAGGTAATCTCTAACCTCCTGCTAACCTAACTTCATTAGTATTCTCTTTCTTCAGTATAAGTTTCAAGTCTGCTGTCATTTTATATTTCAGTCCTACTCCACCATAGATAGATAGATAGATAGATAGATAGATAGATAGATAGATAGATAGATAGATAGATAGATAGATAGATAGATAGATAGATAGATAGATAGATAGATGATGCTTTTTTAATCCCAAGAGGAAATTCACATACTCCAGCAGCAGCATACTGATACAAAAAACAATATTAAAGAGTAATAAAAATGCAGGTAAAAATGGGTGGAATTGAAGAGTCGCATAGTGTGGGGGAGGAACGATCTCCTCAGTCTGTCAGTGGAGCAGAACAGTGACAGCAGTCTGTCACTGAATCTGCTCCTCTGTCTGGAGATGACACTGTTTAGTGGATACACCATAGCCTACATGCAAGAGCTGATTGCTGTTAGAGTTCATTTTTCATGTCCTAGCTTTGATATAGTTTTAAAATTTTGATTCATCAAGTTGTAACATCAACACGTGCATTCATTAGTGATCTGTGATTGATCTTAATGATAAGGAAATAAGTCACTGAAATGCACATTTTCTAGGTGACCATGTCAAAGCGACTCGAGCAGCTGACAAGGGTTCTAATGGGATCTCGGTTAGTAGTGTTGGATCATGTCAGCGGGAATGATGGAAACAAAGTTAATTGGTCATCATTATTGTATTATTTTCCCAGTGAGGAAATATCAAGGCAGTGTTAACTGGGTATAGAAAGAACAGTGTGACCAGCGCATGTTTCTTCCTCTAAAAATGTCACATGTACTACTTTCTGAGTTTAATTGAATACCTTGAGAGTTTGGTAACTTGACTTTATTCTCATTAAAATATCACTTGCTAACACAGTGACTTTATAACACTGTTGTTTTAAAATCCCTTAACATTTTTAATCTATTCATAATGCAATTTCTCAGTCTGCCACAGCAGCTCTAGTCCATCTGGAGAGATGTCAAGTGTTTGACTAGCCCCCTAAATCATGATGCTGTGAAATCTAAATTGCAAAAACTATCTAATCTACGTGAACTGTTTGCTTGACTTTCCATAAAAGCAATGAAGTGACAAGTAAAGTGGAAAACTTACTCCAAGATAGCTAATGCACTGTTTGTGCAAGTTTGTTAGATGTTAAGACTGCTATAGACATTATGCAAAAACACATTTTGTTTTTATGTGCCGAGATAAACAGACTATCTGAATTGTTTAGAAAATGTCAAGTGTACGCTAAAATAGAAAGATTATTTTTTATTTTACATTTGAATCATGACCCATGTAAATTTTGGATTACTTGATTTGAGAGAAATGTGTTTGATGGGTTTAAAATAACTTGTGCTTTGAACAACTTAATTAGGAGTGTATTTTATCCAGCACTACCTTTAGGGATGCACTCATTTGAAAAAAAAAAATGATAAAGTTTGAAGATCATAAGTGTCTCTTTATTGCTGCTAGGCAGCATTGATCCGTTGTGGATACTGAGGGAATAGTAGCAAAGTCAGCCAGGTTTCTCCTTTGAGACTCATTTGTTCAAAACATGAAAAAATACTGTCAATATACAAATCTCTAACAGTCTTAAAATCAAGTGACTTGTTTGTGTTATTTTTCTGTGTAGTTTAAAATGGATGAAATACACTATTTCCTTGTACACATGCAATTGATAGCAACATCTCAGCCTTAAAATGTCTCTTGCATTAGTATCATACTCTGTGAGGTGTTGAACCGTAAGATTTCTGCCTAGTTGAAGATTATTAATGGAAACTAGTCACAGAGCAAAGAGAACAATCAGGACAGGATTTTCTCTCCATGGTTAAACAAGCCAGTAGTAGTGTTGTCTTTTCTGATTCATTTCATAGCTGTGAAATACATATTGTATGCTCACAATCCCATAGAACAGTCTGATGTTAGGTAACATTTTGCCCGTCTACTTTATATTTCTGAAGTTTTTTTTTTTTTTTCCCTATGGCCATTTTGTGTTATAATTGAATAATTTCATAACTGTATCCAATTTGTAAAGAAATATATGTTAAATAAATGGATAATTGATTCATTGTAAGGGAAAAGAAAAAAAGTGCTTGAAACTGTCTGCGTGTTAAACTAGGACATCCTGACTTTACTTGTAACAGCACCCTTTATATTAGGAAATGAGATCATACTGTATATACCAATTAACTTTGTGCTTTGTTCTGTGACAACATTTTACATATAAGAAGTCTTATTCTGTAAACCAAATGTTTACACAAGACTTTCAGTGGTGGATGTTATTTAATGGAAAAGGGATATTTCTGGAATGTACCTTTTATCTGAGTGCTCATTGGTGTGATTGAAATGTTTACTAGCTACTATATGCAAATGAACCAAAGTGATAACAGGAGCTGTTCTCTTAAATCTAGCTAGACTTGCTATGGAGAGCCAGGCTGCTCATATAGTGAGCCTCCACCAGTTGGTTGAAAATAAGAGATGTCCTTGGATTTCATTTATAGCAATGACATGAGACTTTTTTTAATTAACTAAGTATTTTCTACAACATTCATAAAGGCAGAAAATTACAGTTTATGAGAGAACTTTTCCTACTAAAACAGACCATTTAAAGTAATGTATGAATGACTTTTATCAGTAAGACTTAACTGACTAGCTTAGTTAATGTGCACCATTTGTTTAAAATGCAACATCAAGCTTGAAATTAAAACCATGTAAAATAATATCTTCAATGTATAGCCAGCTGAAGATCCTACTTTATCAAACTGAAAGAAATTAGGACCTCTGTTGTATCCCCTTTAAAAAAAAATCAAAGTAATGATGAGTATGCAAGTTAATTTACATATGTTGGTAACACATCAGTGTATCGAGTTAAAACTAAGATCACTTTAATTGCATTAAGCATTTTAGGAAGTTACATAGGGGTTTAAAGAGGGTTTACTATGAGGCCTCATTTTCAAAACCTGTCTTCTTCATTACATTTTTTTACAGCTATGGCCTCTTATATCAGCATTAGCTATGCAATCAAATACCATTCCTCACTTTTGATGAATGTTCTGTCATAGTAGGGTCCTAGGGTGACCCTATTCCCCTTATACTCTTTACTAAGTAGACATGAATAAAATATTCCCAATCCTTTACTCTTATCATACTGTCAGGATTAACCGCTGCTGAAGTTCAATACTTCCCCTTTATTTTAAATCTGCAGTCACAGGCAATTAGACAGAGCACCAGAACAGGCAAGAGAGAAAAGGTTGCACACTTCTTTATGTATTATAGATAATATGTCCAAAATATAAACAGAGTTCAAATATGAGTGTTGGCAAAATAATATTAATACATCCAGGATAATAATCAGTTCATCATGCTTAGACTACCAGTTGTCTCTGTATTGGTCTTTGCCCCTACATGGCTTTTGAATATGGCTGTTGAGAGGGGTTATTTTCTCCTCCGTGGATATAAAATAGTACAGGGACTGAGCTTCTCTATTATCTTTGTCTTTATTTTCCTTGATGTACCTCCCTGACCAATAGGATTAGCCTACTCCCTACTTCATGCCAATTGTTTCCAGGCACAACTCAGTTCTCCAATCACACCAAACATTCTGGCCCAGGCTTTCTTCCTGGAGTGGGCAGCATCATAAACTTTGCCTCTTTATTCCAGGCCATATCAACTTGTGAATGGTGTTTCATCTCAGCCCACCTGTACTCCCCTAGGCCAGCTAACCAATCAGTTTCTGAGACTGTATCATTACTAATTTTAGCCTACTGTATAGTAAGTTCTAAATATTCTTTTTTTCTTTGTACATATTTTTATCATATTTTTACACCATGCTCATGACAACAAACAAAACATTTCTTAAAAAGAAATTATCCACACACATGTTACCTTGGATGTCAGACTAAAACAGATTTACAAGTCAAAATCTACCGAAACCAAGGAGAATGTGCAAATCTCACAGACAGTAACTAGGCTGAGAATCCAACTCTTATTCTTAAATGTAAGTAAGCAACAAGCCATTGGTGTTTTCTTTTTCACTATGGAGCTTACAGGATTTACTACCTGGGCTTTCTATGGTTACTCTGGTTTCTTCCTATATCATAAAAACATGAATGTTAGGTTAGGTGTAGACTTTAAACTGGCCTAATGTGGGTGTATGAGTGTGCAAAGAACTGCCACGCTTTGTTGATATCTTGCACTTCATACTGCAAAGGTAAGTTGTAGCTTCCTTACAGTGTACTCAGTTTTGGACAATCCAGTTAAGAAAATAGGTTCACTTTCATACACTTGATGCTGTTTTGGAAAAAAATAGATAAATAGGAGTGCTGAATTTGTTAGACAGAATGGCCTAATGTTTGAATGTTTTAAGGCCATGCATCTTATTGTGAAAACTTGTTTGGAAATAAATGTGTGCATGGTATATTATTAAAATGCATTGGCTTTCAGGCCTGTCCAGGGGTGACAGGGACTCACAACATGGATATGTAATCCTTGTGCCTCAGGATATGTTTGTGTTTCATACCAGCCTCATAGTCTTTTGAAACTTTGTGAGGCATACCACTCATGAAGTTCACATTGACTTGAGGGATTTCTCAACCCAACCCAGAGCAATACTCGTAGTAAAAGCTTTGGACATACATCTACAATGCAAAAACATGCCTTATGATGGCTGACAGATTTTATTTTTTTTGTACTCTAAAATATATCCTGTTATATAGTGCTGTTTAACATAGGTCATCATGTTGAACAATAATACATCTTATAAACAACTCTTTGTGTGTCTCTATGCATATGTTATGTAAATAACTGAATGCCAAATAACAGTATACAGTATTTTTACAATTCTTTGCTCATTACCTTTTATTTTAAGAAAATGTCAGATATCAATTATGATGTTAATCTCTCATGAAAAGGAGCAAAATTTAACAGTAAAGTGAGATGTCAGAAAATCTAAAATCTTTGGATACTCTGGTGGATGATAAATAAACCATTCACTATCTACAGAAATGTTTAGCTCTTTTGAAGTTTCAGTTTGCCTCAGTAAATCCATAAACTGAAAATCATTGCACCACTTTATATCTGAAATGCAAATTCCCCATTACTTTATAATGATACTAGTTTAAGAGCTTCAATATCCGTAATATTTTACCGAGATGACTAGAAAAGTCGCTAAACAAAGCATTTTTATTCCTCAGATACCCGTCGTACCAACAGATCTTCCATTTAGCTATAAATGACTGCAGTTCCCAAGCAAATTAAGCTTTCCAGTGAGCATAAATAAACCTCCAAGGCAAACTTTAAATTGAGCGGGAATAGACTTGAGGAATCTAAGCTTTTATAACAGCAAAGTATATGTGGGTTGCTCCCGAGTGGGAAATAAAAATAATTTACATACAGTATTTTATGCACCAATGGACAAACAATGAATATCATTTTCAAATTGATGTTGTAGTCTTGCAATTTAATTTGATAAATGAACATGTTTTTAATTATAAAATTTTCTTCATGTTTATATTTATTTATTTCATTCATGTCTTTCCCTATGGCTAAGATAAATATTACTTTTTCAAATGCACCAGGGCAATATCAATATTTCTCGTAATTTCTTCATTTTCACTTTACTCCAGGAGTGAAATTAACTTAAAAGGCAGTATCTTGTCATTCATGTTCTTCCAGCCCCCTACGAATCTGTCTTTAACCTGAACATGAATATCCACTTCAGTGTCATGCTACTGCAATTCATTTTGAGCTTTAACAACAGCACAATGTACACTAAGTAAACACTAAGTAAAAGCAGACATTTTAGCTAGTTTGTCCTATGTGATTTCCTTCTGCATTACATCTGTTAGATGGGGTATGCAAATTAGGTGTATATTTTGGACCCACTTCAGTGTTGCTATGTTTGTCATGGTATGAGATTATTACAGACAACTGTGATGAAAGTGAGAAAGTTTGAAGTGGTCACCATCAAAAATGCAGGAGAAAGTTTAGACTGATTTTTTTTTTGCTGTTTTGTATTTATTTAATTAAAAACTGCACTGTTGAACAATGTCTAAGGGCGATGGACCATGGAAAAGTCTCTCTAAGTTTTCAGCCAGTAAAACTTTATTAATTTGTCAAAAAAGTTATTTGTTGGTCATCTGTGAATGTCATATCCTTGTACCACATTTCACTACATCTTCAGCACATGTGTTTCTACTGAATATGGGGTACACATTCTTACTTCTACAGTCCTCATGTGCGCAGTGCCAACTTCTCATGCATTTTTCATAAAAATTGATTTAATTTCATGGCTGAACAAAGCAAGAACCTAACCTGGCAGCATCAGTCACAAGGCAAGATCTAATAACACATGAGACACCAGTCCATCACTGGGAACACTTACAGACACTTACCTACAATAGTCAGTTTAGAGTTAATAAGGACATGTTTGAAGTATGGGAAGAAACTGTAATACATGGAGAAAAGATATGGACATGGAGGAATTATCACAATTTTACAGATAGTTAAATTTTTTGTTTTGAGATGTAGATACAAGTGCTTTTAGTATTGAGGTACTAATGCTATCACTGTTCACCAAATTGTAGATATACAGTTTTAATAGTTTAACAGCTTCTGAGATATCATTTCCATTTTGCATTTAGACATAAAGGTTATGGTACGCTTAAGGTCATGGTAAATTTGATTTTCACTGTATACAAATTTCAGTTAGTTGTGTGTTTTACAAAATATTAACATAAAGTAATCGATCATGACATATCCAAAGCACAATCAGAAAATCTCAAACAATCAAAGCATTTAATTAGGAAGCTTGCGAACTTCCAATATAAAATTAAGCTATTTTTTAAAAATACCTTTTACTATGTCCTTGCTTTGACTAACTTAGCCTGAATGGCCTTTATGCTAAACAAAGTTACTTGTGTGTCTTCTTCTTTCCACATAGCCACTGCACTTTTTACCTTCCCAGTATCTCCTTTTAAAGGTAAACATGCCTAAATGTAGCATGAGAAAGATTGCAGCCTCGGGTAAACATAGTTTAGTCTGAAATAGAGGACAATGAAGTACTATGAAGGAGAAACAGAAAGAGGTATCTTAATTAAAGGAGACACAAGGGAATCGAGGAGGAACAGCCCCAGACATTCCACTCCTCAAAATGTTCAGCTGGACCAGACTATTCTCCCGGAAATAGGGGCCAGCTCCAAGGGTGCTTCGGAGCCCGAGCACCCCCAAAATTTCAATCTTAAAAACATAAAACTACTACATCACCTCTATGTAGTCATCAAAATATTTTGTGACATGACTTTTAAAAACACTTTGTCACTTTTCAGTTGAAAAAGCCTTCCAAATCAACTCATATGAAGGATAACACCCGTCTGCTAGCATTGCATGTTGTTGACCCATCAAGTCAAGAGGTGTGGAAACCCAGTTCTAAGATGCATTGTGATTTTCTTACTGGAACGATTCTTCATCGATTCACAAACTCCATAATCATACTTTTATATTAACTTATTAATGAACTGGAAAATATGACCAGTACAATGGGAATAAAACTATGAACAAAACAAATAACACAGTGCATTCTCAGGATAATAGAGTTGAGGAACGATAGACAAAAATGTAATATTTATTGACTGTTTTTGAAAGAAATGATAATAAGAATGTGAAAAGTGGTCTGTGGCGTAAGGCAGATTTTAAATGAATAATTGTGACCTGTGAAGTGCATATTCCAGTTGGGCATGGAAATGTGCAAGCACACTCCGCTCTGGGGATAGTTGGGGTTTCTGGCTGATTGTACATGCACATGTGAAGGCGAGCATCAGTCAGGTGTTTCATTCACACCTTGCCAATCAGGCAGATAAAAGGAGCCTGCACGGAGCAAAAGGGAGGAAGAAAAAAAAGGAAAGAGAGAAATTGAAAAAATGAAGGTCGATGAAAAGAGAGAGCGAAAGGCAGGAGTGGGAGAAGAGAGTCAATGCGGAGGAACAGAAGGGAGGTGTTTGGGGACAAGCAGCCTGAGGCTGAAGAGGGGCGCTCCACGGAGTAGAAGTGATTTGATGTGTGGTGTCTCCCGTGGACGCCAAGGGACATGACATGCAGCAGGAGATGTGTGCGGCTCTTCGCAGTGCCCCAGGGTTGCCTAAGGCCTGGTGTTGGGGACCCAAGCTAGGAAACAATGGTTGACTGCACCTGTCAATTGGAAGTCTCCTCGTGCTGCAGGTTCTGTAGAGGGTAACCCGGGAGGATGTCAGCTTACCTCGATATTATTGGGAACATTTATACTGCTATTTTAACCTAAACAAGGACAAGGATTTTTATTGGATTATTTATTTCTTGGATATATTATGGATTTGAAGCACTGTACTGTGCTATTTATTTGAACACTGATTGATTTTTGATTATTTTAATAAAAGCACTGAACATGTTTACACCTACCCCTTGCTGTAAGTGTGTGTCCTCATTTGCCCAATTCATCTCAGTACATAACTATTGATGGTTTAGGCTCAAGAGGCTCACAGTAGCAAGTAGGGAGCATGGAGCTGACCAGGACTATCACAAAGAAATGTATTACAGAAACACACAAAAGTACTGTAGATGTTTGCACAATAAAATGCCTAAATAAATCTGCACAAATGTAAACCATTCACCTAAAATCACATCAATCCCGGTCAGTCAGATTAAGTTCAAGATCCGACTCAGGCTTAGAGCTGCTCCTTGTTTCTGCCACGATCAGAAAACATCTGACCACAATACAAAACAAAAAAGGGTGTAAACTTACTTATGATTGGGTTAATTTAGTCACATGTATCAAGGTGAGAAAAGAATAGCAACACGATTTACTGAGCAGATCAACGCAACAGATGATCAAAGAACCTCATCTTACAACACACAGTTCACAGTGCAGTCTCTCTGTGGCTGTTATGTTGACTGTGGAGACACATTTGAAGTTTTAAATGTAATTATTAATTATACCTGGATACAATGTAAATAAGAAATTTAAGATAGTGGCTGGTGTAAAAATGAAGTCAAACATTGAAAAGCGGGCTCTTATTCATCTTGCAGTGCAAGTTTTCTGATTAAATATGTCTGCTAAAGTTTTCATAATCTGTAAGAATGACACAATAAAATATATGAGTAATAGGGGTACTTTTATGTTACATAGAGTGGTTAAGGAGAGGCTGAAATTTATTGTAATTTATCAGAAAATGCAAACACATAGGCACATATTTATTTTTCTTTACACAATGTTGTAAAATATGCTGAGGCATAATGGAATTTATCAGTTGTTCCTTCCATTAGTTACTGCATTGTAATAAAAAATAATGGAATTAAATTCAGCACATTATTGTTCCAGATGAATTATAATTTTTATTAAAAGCAGCAAGTGGTCACATTTAGCAAAAAACGCATGTACATTACACAAGTCAAAAACTGAGATCGAAATTGATGCACTGAGAATCAATACATAATTGCATTGAATCGTACAATGTCATAATTGTCACACTGCACACTGAGATGCAAGCATAATTAGGCTTAATTGGGTTGTGACATTTACTGTAGTAAAGTAAACAACAAAAGTAATGAATAATAGCAGGGCAAAATGGTTGAAAACGTGAATAAATCTGCCATGAGGCTAAATTTCATTTTAATCAGCTCAAATCAAACAGGCCAATGCTATAGAGAATAGTCTAATACTACAAGCTAATACTACAGAAAATCCAAATTCAGACAACAATAACACAAGCAAAGAATGCTAGTGCTATTTACTGCAACAAGACATGAACATCAGGGAGAAAGAATGCAGTAGGCCTGATGGTCGTCACACTTACATGGGCTATTCTGGACATACGTCTGTGAAATGTGCACCTCTGTTAAATTTTAAAAGTTAGCACCTATGCATCAGGACCATTTTTATACCATCATCCTCCATTATATAAGTCAATGACGCATACATGTAGCAGACAAATTGTATACTTGAGAACAAGCCACTTCTCACCTGCATTTTTTAACCCATCAGGGTGTGTGGCCAACAACAGTTCTCCCTAGCACTACATGTTTTTTTGTGTTTTGAAATATGATGTTCTTACTTTCTGTTCAAGTAAAAGATTCCTCCAAGATGGAAAGAAACACATCCTTCATAACAATGTACATGAACTAGTAATTCTGAGCAGCAATACATTCATTATAAAGGCAGACTCTCTCTTTTGCTTATATTTCCTGATGGCATTACTAATAAAATTATTAAATATTCTAGGTGTTCTTACTTGATTAATTATTAGTTAATCAATATATTTAAACCTTAGATTTCTTAAAAGGTCTCTTAAAACATAATGATAATCTGTAGGCAGCAATATATTTAGGGAAACAAGCTCATAGTTGTTGCCAGCCATTCATACAAGATAACGATGGACATAACATTTTATATCTAA
Organism: Erpetoichthys calabaricus; assembly: GCF_900747795.2. NCBI lineage: Eukaryota > Metazoa > Chordata > Cladistia > Polypteriformes > Polypteridae > Erpetoichthys > Erpetoichthys calabaricus. The sequence goes on from NC_041403.2 coordinate 61,799,892, forward strand.
TTTAAAAACCTGTCAAAACTAACATTTAGCAAAGTTATGACTATGATTATATTTCATAGCAGATCCATCTTGCATTCATGTGAGAAATAACCCTACCTGAAGGTTGCCTTTAGTATCTGTCCTAAAGTAATTTCTTTCGTATGATTATTGTAACCATAAAACAGGTCCCCAAAAACTGTCTGGTTGGCAGGAATCTCAGACATGTCTCCACAGTCGATTCCATCATCACATGTTTCAGATAAAGGCTGACAGGAACGCCCATCTGGTCCTAACTTATAGTCTTCTATACAACTGCAGAAAATGAGAAAATAATATGATTAAAAACAATGAATTTAAGAAGATAAATTGTAAATAACTTTGCACAACTTTATGAAGATTGAATCATCTGCACTTCATTTAATTAACATTCTTCTGATCAATAAATGACTGGTAGCCACCAAGCAACTTTTTTGCTTTATTATTGGTCACTCAGCAGGAACAGTTAATTGGTAATAATTGAGATATTGAAATTTTCAGGTGCTTACTGTATACTGTATATGGTTATGATATTGGTCTTTTAGGTATGACTGATTACACTGTACAAACATGTAGATAATCATAACAGGTAAATTCTCAAGTTTAGTTTATTTGCAAAATGAAGAGTTCAGATCTGGATGAGACATTATTAAAAAATATCAGCTAACTTGTACTTATTCAGTATTACTGGTTGGTATAAGCTATTTACTGTAAAACTAATTTGAAACTAAATAATTAAGTTTTTTAAAGTAAGTTTTCTAAAATACCTGGAGTTCTTTCATATTTCTTGATCTGAGAGGGCCACAGGAAAATGTTATTATAAAGAAAATAAAGTAAAAATTATCAAGAGAACACTTTTGCTAACATGGTAAATATTCTAAAGGTTGTGAGTTGAAAGCTTAGAGTAGTACTTAGGGAAAGGCCACATGGACTATTCATGGAAAAAAACAATGGGAATGACTAAACAGGAAGTGTAGAGTGTAAATATACTTTATTTGTTCCCAAGGGGAAATTACAGAAGTTCAAGAGAAGATATAAAGTATGGGTATTGTCATAGATTCCCAGGGACATGTCCCCGCCGGGACGCCGGAACAAGCAGGGGACCGGAAATGGGACAATATTCTCCCTGGAGCACAGGTGGGCGGTCTCCCTGGAATGCATGGGAGTCACGGACCTGCAAAGCTCAAACCTATGCGACGACTGAGTCACCGCCAGGGGGCGCCCGGACATGGTTGAAACCCCGAATGGCAGCACTTCCACCACACCAGGAAGTGCTGCCGGAAGAAATTTCAAGGACACCCGGAGGGCTTCCAGTTGCCCTCCTGACACTTCTGCCACACCAGGAAGTGATGTCAGAACGAGCACTTGGAGCCCATCCAGGTCATTATAAAAGGGGCCGCATCCCTCCAGAAAGGGAGCCAGAGTTGGGAGGAAGGAGACAAAGCTTGTGAGGAGGGGAGAGGAGGTCATTGAGAAGTGAGAAGTAAAAGAGACTGAGACTATTGGCATTTCGGTATTGTGGTTAATAAACGTGTGCATTTTGAACATTCTGGTGTCTGTCTGTCTGTGGCCGGGGGCATGCTTTTCACAGTATATACACATATGCATTATAGTATTCTATTCAACCTGTATAGAATTCAAAGGTAATCTTTTGTGGTTAGTGCTATAAGAATTTATTGAATTTAGCTGAACTAATGCAGCAGGACAGAGGCATTAGATATCCTTAAAAAACAGAAGCCTCTTATTGAATATGGGTCATATGCAACAACATATTAATACGCCTGAAGGAGACAATGCAAATAAGACAACACATGGAAAAAGGGTTAGATGAAATTGATGTCAGTTATTATAGGCTATTATGGTTTACAAAACAATGCAAACTATAAAGTAGTTAAACTGTAACATAATATTCTTGGATCTTTATGATCGACTTCAGCGTTACATGGGTCAGGAGAAAATGTCTACTGGACCTACTAAAAAATTCACTTTTCTATAAATGACTTAGTAGGTTAAATTTGCAGATGATAATAGACAAAATTCAGATTTGAGCTGATAACATTTATATATACAGTAGTATGTTTTTAAATGGTAAGTATGGTACATTAAACGTAAAAATATTAAATACATTTTCACAATAGGGGATCTATCCCCATAATGCAGAATAAATGTATTTCAGGCCTGAAGAGTATGAGCTACGAGGAATGCTTAAAGGAAGTAATTCTGTTATGCTAAGCAAAGAGAAATTAAACAAGGAGAATTTTAAATTATGAAGGCAATAATAAGGTAGATTCTAATTTATTTTTTTTATTATGTCTTGATTATTGTGAGCAGAAAATGTGAACAAGAAATATCTAGCTGAATTTGGATAAATGGCTTATACTCATCAAATGTTTTCTCATGTTGTTATATTTTCTTATTTTTAATGCAAATTCATACATTTACCATGTGCCACATTACTCTGTAATTATCTGAAATAAGCAAAACTCTATATGAGTGGATATTCAGACACATATACTGAACAAGAAAGAAAGAAAGAAAGAAAGAAAGAAAGAAAGAAAGAAAGAAAGAAAGAAAGAAAGAAAGAAAGAAAGAAAGGTAAATTCTTATAACATCTGAAAAACTTTGCTAGATATGAAAAATTCTTACCCACAAAACATTAGGATGTTATAAAGGGAAGGATCTTCTGTTAGTGTAACCTGCTGATTGAGGCACAGCTGTTCACAGCCCCCATTGAAACCATCTGAGCAGTCAATTCCAATGTGGTGATCATAACAGCCAGTGCCATCTTTCATTGGGCTCAGGCCTGGAGGGCACTACAATGAAACACATACAGTTTATTAATAGCGACTTAGAGATTTAATGCACATGCAGAAAATAATCTAGCTATTACAAAGGAAGAAGCAAAAGCACTGGGTTGCAAAGTGTGGCTTATGCACTACTATAAGCTTTATTGATATTTTATAATGTAGTTTAATTAAACAGAAAACTGTACTCAATTTAGACAGGGGTTATAACTTTAAAATTTGCAAGAAATGATTACTTTTACAACAATTGGAATATTGCTACCTGCAGCTAGTAAACACATATTTTCCACTTTGTCAGTTTTGTGTAGGATATGTTTACAATAATAATATAATTATAGAGTGATGCATATTTTTAATGTAAGCTATTTGTTATTATAATAAACAAATTAATTAAAATTGTGCTTACTCTTATGTATTTTACACCGATCAACCACAATATCAAAACCACCTGCCTAATATTGTGTAGCTCCCCCTCGTGTCACCAAAACATCTCTGACCCGTTTTAGCAGGGACCCCATAAGATATCTAAATGGTGTCCTGTGTTATCTGGCACCAAGATGTTAGAAGCAAGTAGTGACCTCCATGGATCAGACTTGTTTTTTCCCCACAGATGCTCAATTGGATTGAGAACTGAGCAATTTCATGGCCAAGTCAAAACATTGAACCCTTTGACATGTTCCTTAAACCATTCCTGAACCATTTTTTGCAATGTCAAGGGAGCATTATCCTGCTAAAAGAGACAATAGCCATCAAGGAATATTGCTTCTATGAACGGGTATATGTAGTCTGCAGTAATCTTTAGAGAGGTGGTATGCACCCAAGGCTTCCTAAAAGAACATTGCCCAGAACTGCCTCTGCAGGCTTTCCTTGTTTCCACAGTGCATCCTGCAGTCATCTCTTCCCCAAGTAAATGACGCACATGCACCTGGCCATCCACATGATCTGAAAGAAAATATGATCTATAACCACGGTTTTCAAACTTTTTTGAACAAGTACCACTCCGCGAGGACCAGTAAACTGAAGTACCACTGTCAATGAATCGTTAATTTACGCCATGTTGTTTTGAAGAAAAAGTCACTATAATCACTATAATGACTATAATTATGACGTTAAAGTGATATTAAACTAATTAAAGAATCGTTTTAAAAAAGTGTGAGGAGTATAAACAGGTAAAAAGACTGAAAAGTCATATGCGCGGTTATTTGACGGCAGATTCTCGCTCACGAGAAGAATTTTAATAACTTTGTTCACATGCAAAATACATTATCAATTGTAAGGTTACTCACTCTTACTGCCATGCTTAGTGTGAAATGTGCGCTTTTTTTGCCATCAGGTCCTGGATCCGTGGAGAAAGTGTGCTTACAGAGACCACCAGATTGTATTGCAAATACAAACAATTTCTTGGTTTCGTCTTTATGCTTCTCATGGAAGAAAAGGCCTTTTCGCATAGATACGTCGAGCCGAAGGATAGCAGAGCTGTAATCGCCTTAGCACCGAGTTCATCATGCTCTTTCCTCACTTGACTCCAGAATTCTGTCACTGATTTTTCTTTGAACATTTCTTGGAAATGCTGATTATCTGTCATATCTATCAATATCTCTTGCTGCTGGATGGAATCATCGGCACCCATAATGTTCTCCATATTAAACGGCGATGTAATCCAGCGCTTTCCAACATTGCTTCCTGACATCAAAAATGGAAAATATGATACAAATTCCGAATGGAGCTTCTTCAGATGGTTGGTAATAACTTTCTGTATTTCCCTTGTAGCACGGTGGCGCAGTGGGTAGCGCTGCTGCCTCGCAATTAGGAGACCTGGGGACCTGGGTTCGCTTCCCGGGTCCTCCCTGCGTGGAGTTTGCATGTTCTCCCCGTGTCTGCGTGGGTTTCCTCCGGGCGCTCCGGTTTCCTCCCACAGTCCAAAGACATGCTGGTTAGGTGGATTGGCGATTCTAAATTGGCCCTAGTGTGTGCTTGGTGTGTGTGTCCTGCGGTGGGTTGGCACCCTGCCTGGGATTGGTTCCTGCCTTGTGCCCTGTGTTGGCTGGGATTGGCTCCAGCAGACCCCCGTGACCCTGTGTTCGGATTCAGCGGGTTGGAAAATGGATGGATGGATGGGTTAGCTTTTGCTCCCCATGGGCATTAGTGAGCCTTGGGCACCCATGACACTGTCACTTGTTCACCTGTTGTCCTTCCTTAGACTACTTTTGATAGGTACTAACCACTGCTTACTGGGAATGCCCAACAAGACCTGCTGTTTTGAAGATGCTCTGACCCAGCTGTCCAGACACCACGTTTTGGCAGTTGTCAGTCACTCAGATCCATACGCATGCCCATTTTTCCTACCACATCACCTTCAAGAATTGAATGCCTAATATATCCCACTCCTTGACAGGTGCCATTGTAATGAGATAATTAATATTATTTACTTCAGATGTCAGTGGTTTTAAAGTTGTGGCTCATCAGTGCATATACTGTATGTATTGATAAACAGACATATATACAAATATGCTGCCTTTAGATCGTCTGCACTTTCTCTCTAGGGTAATAAGGTGTCAGTGAAGAACTCATATCTTCCAGTCTCAAGGATTTTCACTAGCCCACGGACCAACTTTATGTCTCTGTATTTTTTATTGGGGGGGGGGTTATACTTGTAATTTTTTTTTTTCTTTTTGCAGGATGTTGCCTTTAATATTTTAAGAAAAAACTCACAAGCTTCCTTTGATTATTTTCTTATTTGGCTGATACCTTTATACAAGGCATCTTAAAACATTTAGTTACATTTCTTTTGTTTTTCCAATTGCACCACAGGCAGGTGAAGCATCAGTACCAGGATTTGAACCCATAATCTCAAGGGTTTGAAGTCCTAAGCCCTAAATGCAAACCACACAGTGTATCTTCCAATGTTACTATCATATATAGCAATAACACCCACCACCTTCCAGTGGTAGCCCAGGTAATCCATCACTAACTTTCACCTTACAATGAATGCACCCTAGTGTCACTCAGGCTGCTCCAAGCCATCTACCTCATGATTTATGATTACTTATCTGATTCACAGCCAGAAATTCATACTTTGATTTCTGTCTATTACTCTAGAGCAGAGCAATTGTAGCAAGAGGTTGTAACAAAAAACAGTTAACACAAGGAAGCAATATCTAACATTTAGACTTGTTAATACACCTCTTGACTCATGTCACTTACCAACGTAATTTATTTTTTGACACCTTCAGTATCACAGAGGAAACATAAGAACTTAATGAATGTTTATGAAGGGAACTCACTTCTTAAGTACACTTAAATTGAGGTCTTCTTGAGCTACTTAATTAAAATAGCTATCTGAAAATTGTGAAATCACATATCAATTCATTCCTTCGTCTTTATATCAAGGGACAAGCCTTCCTCCTGTCTACACATCTGCAAGCACCATAGTTCAATTGTTATATTTCTCCTACTGCCCTTGTTCATTCCACAGAGAGAAAACATAAGGACACATTAGTTGCATATCTTGCAATACACTGGCCTCTGCAGAATGTGTTTAAGAGCACATTGTGTATTCTGGTAGCCGAGCTACTGCATTCATACCTTCTTGTTCTTCACACTGGCTTCTGTTGATTCCTCTGCCCCACTCTTGACATTGGTTTAATGCTCTAACACAGTGCTTCTCACCCACTTTGGAGTTGCAGGCTGCTGCCGGTGGGTCATGAATTTATTGTGTGTGGTCAGTAGTGGGCTGTATAAGCGATCAGCATCAGCAAATGATGTTTATAACTGTATTAATTGATGATCATAATCCCATTTTTTATTTATTTTTTTTACAGGCCCACTCATTTCACAAAGGGGTAAAAACTGGGTTATGCCACCAGAAAGATTCAGAAACACTGCTCTAACAACTAATTTTTACTTTGTACTGTATATTTTTTATTAGTTCAACAATCGGATAATGCTGATTGGGTAATTGGATGGGTGGAAAGATTTTTAATAAATCTATAAATAATGATGTTTCTAAAAGTATTATACCAAATATATTTGATTTTGGAATTGGAGTTACTTTAATCAAGAGGAAGAATGGAGAAAAGGGAAACTAATTAATTTAGAAATATCATGTTAGTGATTCAGTAATTTATCATAGGCAGTGAGATAAATGTGTAATATAGCAGTTTACAAATTGACTGCAAACCCTTCATTATAGTACTCTGCAAAGTTGTCTAAGATACTGGACAGATATAAAGTAAGAACTGACTGATGTCACACACGAGCGCATGGGAGGCAGTCAATGGCCTTGGTTGAACGTGATATTTCGAAAACAGGGGTTAATGGGATGCACTAATGCCTTTGTCTCTCTTCTCTCCAGACCCTCCGAACAGAAGCCTGCCTAAACTCCACCTTTAATTCCAGAACTTTCCCTATCAGTGACCTCACTTCTGGTTACGGTCTCTTGGACACACCCCTTCCTCCTCAGTAGATGTGAAAACAACCACTCTTCCCTCACTCCTCAGTCTCATTTTGGACACAGTCCAAACTGACTACTCAACCCTTATTGAAACACATTGCACAGGAATTCAAATATATGGGGGGGAGGGGGGGACACCCCAAACCTTTTTCTTGTCTCTCCTGTTTTTTTCTTTCACTGAGATGATTTGAATTGACTGCAGTTGCCAGAGAAAGTTCTCTCTCTCTGACAATAAGCCATATCTTCGTAGAACTTGTTGCTCAGCAGCATTTTCATGCCCAGCATACAGTATTTGTTCTTTAGTAATTGTTTTCTTCAGTTTGCAGCACGGTTTTCACTATTTGTCAAAAGGCAGCACTGGCTGTTAGAAAAATGTAATTCTGTGACAAATGAAAGAAGCTATTTAAACTTCTGACTTCTGTTTAAAAAGATTACTTTCAATAGTTTTTCAATAGCCACAAATGTCATCACATGTGACTCTAAAACACAATCATTGCTTATCTCCTTAACTCAATAAGAACTGCTAATGACGCTTAAGTGGTTTATATTGTAAATATTGAAATGCCAAGCAGTTGTATCATGAATATAAACAAATGGCACTTTAAAAGATGTTTTAATGTTTGTCTTGCTTTGATTTGCAAAACTGTGTCTGCAATTATCCTTTGTGAATTCTCACAGCATGTTTGCATTATCAAAGTACTCGGTAAGAGGGAATTCAATACTAGTTATATCCTGGTTGTCATTAAATGTCAACAGCGTTTTTTTATTTGTTTACATGAATGAGGCATACAATAGCTGCAGTGCAGGTAACTGATGAAATAAATTAAATATCTGCAGTATATTAGTTGTCTTAATGCAAAGCTGAGCCACCATAAGCCACTAGGACAGCCTTAGTATGCCTAATGTGGATCTTTTAAGTGCCTGAAATTGTACTGGAGGGATAAAGGACTATTCATCGCATATTCTATGCTGTCTCAGAGGTCATTTTAAAATCTCCAGTAGGTGCTTAAATGGTGGTGGATTGGTGACTTGGACCTGATATTCTGTATATGCATTTTATTATCATTTTTTGTGGCTCTGCAATCCGTACTAACCCCTACTTTCTCTGCTCTTCTTTTTCTGGTTTTTCTGTGGTGGTGGTCTGTGACACCACCACCTGATCAAAGCACTTTGCACTCCCTACAATGATGGATTGAAGGCCAGAGGTCCACATGACCATTATCGTCTAATTCTTCCATGAGAAGCCTGAAAACCATGAGGACTGACTGAGATCATTTATGTTAGGTAGAACGCCTAGTGGGGGCTGGGCAGTCTCTTGGACTCTGAACCCCTGCAGATTTTTTTTTTATTCTCCAGCCCCCTGGAGTTTTTTTTTTTTTTCTGTCCTCCTGGTCATCGGACCCTACTTTATTCTTTATTAATTAGTCAGCCAGTCAGTCAGTCATCATCCAACCCACTATATCCTAACACAGGGTCACAGGGGTCCGCTGGATCCAATTCCAGCCAACACAGGGGACAAGGTAGGAACAAATCTCTGGGCAAAGCGCCAGCCCACCGTAGTCTTTATTAATTAGTATTGCCTAATTTAATTTTTATGTTTTTTCTTTTTGCTTTCTTCATCTTGTAAAGCACTTTGAGCTACATCATTTGTATGAAAACGTGCTATATAAATAAATGTTGTTGTTGTAGTTTACTTTGTTGCCACATTGTTCAAAGCATTTATAGCTTTTGAATGTAAATAATGTCACCCTAGAAGATTCCACTACCAATAAAAATGCTACACTATGACTCAGAATTGCTATGTATTTATTAGAATTTACTCATATTGTCCTTGGTGCAAATCAATGTATCTTAATTCCAGAAGATCACACCCTGTATTTTAATGCCTCACTATATCTTAACAAGAACAAAATGAAGGCTCATCTTAGCAGATTACTTTTTTCCACTGTTTAGTACCTAATTACTTGCATCCTTTGTTCCAGTTTATCTGCAAAATTGCAATAGTAGCTGAATTAAGGAATTTAAACACTGCAACTAGAACATAGTATACATCTCTGTGAAGCTCTATTTGGATTTTTCTTGATGAAATTACTCATGAAACATCTGTAAAGTCTTCATCATCTGAAGCTCCTGTCAAACATTTCTTATCAATGAACTTTAAAGTTCCTAACATGACACATGGTACTCAATATAATCAGCAAAACTGCCTATTCAACATTTTAATGCATGGCCTTAAACATCTGGATTTTTAATTGTTCTGTTATCTTAATTACCCTCCGGATTTAGATGCACCTACTTTCAATGTAATTTGCATCTGTTTTCTATTGTAATTTCTCTTTACACTTATATATTGACAGAATGGATGATTGGATGGATGGCACTGTGGCATAGTGTTTAGTACTGCTGTTCCATGGATCTTGCATCCTGGGTTTGAATCCCACATCTGATCATTTCCTGTGAGGAGTTTGAACAATCTTCCCATGTTTGTTGTCACTCAGATGCTCCAGTTTTCCTCCTACATTCCCAAAGATACAGTATATCTAATAGATTAATTAGCAAAACCATTTTGGCCCTGTGTGAGTGTTAGTGTGTGCATGACTTTCCCATATGACAAACTGGTGCCCTACCCAGATAGTCTCTGGCCCCTTGTGCCCCTCACATAGAATAAGGAAGTGCAAGGATAATATGCCATATGGATAGTTGGCCCAGATGTCAGGGAACAACCTTTAGGAAAGGTATGGTGGAAACACAAGAGGTGGAATGCAAACCAAAAGGAGAAGGGAGTTCCTAGTAAAGAGACACAAACAAGTGAAGAAAGGTCCTTTGTATCAGGCCTGACATTTCAGCTACTGTTGGTAATCATCATTTCTATGCCCAGAACTCTAATCCTTAGATTTTTGAATGTAATGCTAAATAGGAGTAGTGAGTTGGAACCCTCAGGAAGGTACAACCATATCTCTCAAACTGAAATATGCCAACAGGGTTTCATAGGGAAAAGTGTCTTTGGCACTACTGCTTATTAGTAAGAACAAGCAACCAAGTATCACTCATGGGTGCCTGGTATCACATCCTCACTTACCCATTTAAAGATCAATCCTACAAAGAGAATTTGTATTTAGGTGACTTGCAGAGATATTGGTTAATGCTAGAAAACTTGAGGTTCAGGAGCAAGTGTTGGTCAATAACTCTAAAACTGACTTCTCTGAAGCTATGAATAAATCAAAATGCTTCTTTTCATTTATCTGTTCTCATCCTCTTAGATCTGAGTGCCGCATTTGACACCATTGATCATAATATTCTTAGCAATCGCCTTAGTCAATGGGTGGGCCTCTCTCTCTCAATCCACTAAATTGGTTTGAATCCTACCTGGCAGGGAGAAAATTCTTTGTTAGTTGTGGTAATTACAACTCAAGGACACATGATATCCTATATGGTGTTCCACAAGGCTCTATCCTGGGTCCGCTGCTCTTCTCAATCTACATGATTCCGTTAGGTCAGATTATCTCAGGGCACAACATGAGCTACCACAGCTATGCTGATGACACACAGCTGTATTTATAAATAGCACCTGATGACCCCGATTCTATTGATTCACTAACACAATGTCTGACTTGTATTTCAGAATGGATGAATAGTAACCTTCTCAAGTTAAATAAAGAGAAAACTGAAATCTTAGTGATTGGCAATAATGGATACAATGAGGCTATTAAAAATAAACTGGATACATTAGGATTAAAAGTCAAGACGGAGGTAAAAAAGTTTAGGGGTAACTGTTGACTGTAATGTGAATTTTAAATCGCATATTAATCAGATCACCAGGACAGCATTTTTTCACTTAAGAAACAGCAAAAGTTAGACCTCTTATATCATTGAAAGATGCTGAGAAATTAGTTCACGCGTTTGTTTTCAGTCGACTAGATTACTGTAACATAGTCCTTTTAGGAATACCCAAAAAACTAGTGCAGAATGCAGCTGCTAGAATCCTAACAAGGAAAAGAAAATCCGAGCACATCTCTCCAATTTTGATGTCACTACACTGGTTACCTGTGTCATTCAGGATTGACTTTAAAATTCTGCTTATGATTTATAAAGCCTTAAATAATCTCACCCCATCTTATATATCGGAATGTTTGACATTTTATATTCCAAATCGTAATCTCAGATCCTCAAATGAGTGTCTCCTTAGAATTCAGAGAGCAAAACTTAAAAGAAGTGGTGAGGCGGCCTTCTGCTGTTATGCACCTACAATCTGGAATAGCCTACCAATAGGAATTCGCCAGGCTAATACAGTGGAGCACTTCAAAAAACTGCTGAAAACACATTATTTTAACATGGCCTTCTCATAATTTGACTGTAATTTAATCCTGATACTCTGTATATCCAATTCATTATAATAACTATCCATGGTAGCTCTAAAATCTGTACTAACCCCTATTCTCTCTTCTGTTTCTTTTTCCGGTGTCCTTTTGGTGGTGGCTGTCACCACCACCATCTACTCAAAGAACCATGATGTTCCAACAGTGAAGAATTAAAAGCCAGAAGTCTGCATGTCCATCATCATCAAGTCCTTCCGTGAGAACCCTAGATACAAGAGGACTATTTCATTTATGTTAGGTAGAATGCCCAGAGGGGACTGGGCGGTCTCGTTGCCTGGGACCCCTGCAGATTTTATTTTTTTCTCCAGCCGTCTGGAGTTTTTTTTTTTTGTTTTTTCTGTCCACCCTGGCCATCGGAACTTACTCTTTTTTTTATGTTAACTAATATTGTCTTATTTTAATTTCTTATGTTGTTATATATATATTTTTTTTACTGTTCTTCATTATGTAAAGCACTTTGAGCTACTTTTTTGTATGAAAATGTGCTGTACAAATTAATGTTATTATTATTATATTTTCAGATTTCCATTTTAAACAAAATTCAGACAAGCTTACATATAAAAAAACCAACATTATGTCAAAAAACCATTACATGTCTGCTTGCACCTAACAACAGCAGCCAAATCCCTGGTAAACACTGTGTTAAAGAAGTTGACGTCATTTGTAACTCCCACAATGAAAGATATCTTGAAAAATACTGAACAAAATTTTTACAAATAACACAGAGAATTGATGGCAATTATTCACATTAGCTGACAGGATTAGCCCTATGATCTGATCCAGACCACTTTAAAGATTTATCTCTGAATAACTTTAACATTCCTAAATAAATTGTAAAACAGATAATTGCAGCCCAAATGACCACAGCGCCTTAGAGATCTAATTTACATGAAGCGCTATCCATGCAGATTTTAGACACAACTGAGGGTAGGAGACAAGAGACAATGAAAATGCAAAAAAAAAAAGGGGATGGGGAAAAATCAAAACAGGTAAATGTACTCCTGCTATCCTAACAAAAAATGAAGTTGCCATTTAGCTTGCCTTTTTTTCCTATGGGTGAAGGTATTTTTTGAAATCTCTGCTTGGGGGCCACCATGTTGTTTGTATCAATTATTCCATTGCTAGTCAAGTAATTTACAACCTGTGATGATGTCACACTGCTCCGATAAAAGGTAGCAGTGTTCTTGGTGACTTCTTTGAACTTTAAATCTTAAAAAAAAAATGGTTCTGACAAATGAGAATCTACAATGTGTTTGAAGAATGTAGGGCTTTAGGAGTTGGATTGCATTTTTGTGTCTGTAATTTCTATTATATCATGTTTGTTTTGGTGTTAAGGTTATTATAGATAGATATAACTTTATTAAGGTTATTATAGATAAATTTTATTATGTCTTTAATTACAGACCCTTGCTTGTCTTACTACTTTATTGGAAATCTCTTTGCATTTTTTCACATCTCTGCCACGCACAAAAATGACTTATAATCGTCCCAACTTGCACCATCTTGTGCAGGGCTTAGTGTGCGTGTCCGTGTGTGTTTACAAGTCAAGAATTCATTCAATTCATTGCAGTAATCCAATGCAGATGTTTCAAGTGGCAGGAAATATCTTTTTTACCATATTAGAATTTGTGAATTGTATCTATCTATCTATCTATCTATCTATCTATCTATCTATCTATCTATCTATCTATCTATCTATCTATCTATTTATCTATCTATCTATCTATCTATCTATCACTTTCTATAAACAATCTACGTACAAATTCTACCTTTACTTGGATAGATTTTCTCCGGATATTTCAGTTTTCTGTGTTTCCTTAAAGACATATAGGCCAGAGTATTTTAATTATTGACTTTAAATCAGTCTAGGATGAGTAAATCCGGGTGTGTATGTGAATGCGCATTGCTATAAACTGGCACTCCATCTCAGGTTGTCACCTGGTAGTTCATAAAGCAGGTGCTGAAAACAGATGGCTAACAAAGTAAGACTTTACAGTCACCAAGAAATCTGTTTAGTGTTAACCTAGCCTGTAAATTAATTTACAAAGAAATGTGATCTTAAAATAGTACACATGTACACAATATTGACATTTCCCAACATTATATATATTTATTTTATTTTATATATTTTTTATTTTATATATATTTATATATATTTTAACAACTCCGCCTTTGTGCCGAAGAATGTTTAGAGAAAATGTGGTGTAAGAAGTGCACAGGAGAATAGCAAAAGCCAAAGGTATCCACATTGCCTATGTGAAATGGAAGTCATGTTTTCCCCTCCTATAGTTTCTCATAACCTAGCGTGGGCCCTTTCACAAAAAAGCAAACCTTATTTCATTGTGTTAGTTACAGACATAGGTCACTGAGTTTGTATAAGCACTTTTTCAATGTTTATTTGACTTTGTCTTTGATTCAATATTGATGAATGGTACAAATGTCTTATTTTGATTGGTCTGACCTACTTCTATTACTAGGATTATACCTGCTCCCTTTTTGTATGTGCAGCTCTAGGTTATTTCACTCAGGCTTCCAGAATTACACAGAATACCTGCCTTTTCCAAGGTGGTCTTTACAGGTATCATCTACTAGGAAAGCTCAATTTCACTGAATAGAAAAATAAGTGGTCACATGCAAAAAGTGTTATTAAGGGAATTGGTAAGGCACATGTCAGCTGTTACTTTAGAATTTAGTTTTTTCAATAAGAAATTAGTAATTTCTTACTCTTAGAAAAACAGTTACTTGAATATGGAATAAGCTGCCAAGAAATGTAGTAAGCAGTAGCATTCTGGAGAACTTCCAATCACAACTTGGCAATTTTTAATGAGTTAGGTGAATAAAGATTGATAGGCTAAGTTTTGAGATTAATGGTCATTTCAGAAATCCTTCATGCTCTTACCATTTATAGCTTCCCTGACTAAAACAAAATACATTACAAACAAACATAAACAATAAATAAAGTTAACATTCTCAAACCTACTTAATTAATTTCAGGTTTAGGAGGGATAAATAACGTACTTAGTAATAAGATACTATGGTGTAAAATGTATTGACATTGAAAAACAGATTGAAAATATGCTTGAAACTGTTTTGCTGTTACAGGTCTTTTTTTGTTTAATATTCTTGCAGCCAGCACCAAAAATGGTAACAGATTTAGGTTACAGGTCTCCTGTGCCATCTGTTTGCTCCAGTTGGGTTTAAAAAGGCTATACCTAATGACTAAAACCCTGTCGTGTCCCTTGATACATTTGTATTGATTTTGTCACTTAGCTTCCAGCTCAGTGACAACTGATTTATGGCCTCTAATGTAAAGACCATGGTACATTAAATCTCCTAACCTATCTTCTGTGCAGACTCTTTAAATCACTACTACTTTTGTGTGATCAATATTTAATGGAATCAAAATTAGAATGAAGGAGACTGTGAGGTGGCACGGCATTGCCATGTTCTGGTTTAAACAATTATTACTGTAATAACACTGTAGGAAGCCGTTGATTATGAACACACTACTCCCTGAGTAGTTAAATTCATAAAAACCATGGCATTTTAATTTTACTTTGTATATTTTACTTAATATTTTCAGAGATATAATTTAAAATAAATGAAATTTCTTCCTGATTAAAAATGTTAGAACAAGAAAATATTCACATTAAAATGAAACATCCAGATGTTTTAAAATAAACCACCTGATGGTATGAATGCAAGCACCATTTATAGAATATAAATTACAGTGAAAGAAAGAAAGAAAGAAAGAAAGAAAGAAAGAAAGAAAGAAAGAAAGAAAGAAAGAAAGAAAGAAAGAAAGAAAGAAAGAAAGAAAGAAAGACTACCTTTTTCAACAAGCACATTATTTTATAGGTAATATACAACATAGTCATTCATTGTAGCTTTTGCTAATGTTGGACATAAATACAAGTCAACAAGAATGGGAATTGGGGGAGGCTGAGAGTTGAGAATACTGCAGACACTTAATAAAACAGTCCTGTTCTTGGTATATGGATGTGCCCTTGATTGTTAGGTAGGATGTGTGGCGGTGTCACAGAACCCAAAGCCCTGGCCTTACACTTGTGCTCATTATGTGACTTCTAATTGTGGGGTATGTTAGATTTCCTGACCTCAATTGCTCGTCTCATTGCTGGACAATGGCATTTTAAGTGACTGAAATTCACTTGGTATATTAAATTTACCAATTGCGGACCGACCTTCCAGCACAGTCAAGTTCGACGATTTTTCTGACAGCTAATAACACGCTGCCTGATTGAGCTGGCACTATATGAAGGGTTAACAGGTATGGCAAGTTCAGCTGCAGTCTCAGACCTTTTTTCTTTTTCAATTCTGTCATGGTATGTAAAACACGAGACATCAGACAGATGAACTTCACTATTGTTTGTGAGGTCTAAAACAACCATGTTCCTACAATGCTTTGTACTTCTGGATGAACATTCATTGGTTGTCACCTCTCATTATCAAAAAGCATGTCCCTATGACTAAAGGCAAAATCAAACCACATTATTTTATCGGAGTGAGTTGCAGACTAGTTGGAGTGAGCTGCTTTCTGGGTACACCACATTGCACAATGGGTAGTGAACTGCCGACTTCCTTTGAATCACTTAGATTATGTAAATAAAGGCCACAAGTGAAAATCACTGGAAAAGGCAAGTAATTTTACACTTTCTGCTTGAATGTCAACAAACTTCCCAACTTGCACACAGACAATTGTGTGACTGAGGGGTACCTTCCTTCTGTTTGACAGAAAGCCCTGGCTACAGCAAAGTTCTCTTTATTATTTAAATAAGGAATTAAGGCAATTCCCTTGATTTCATTTCTGTCTTTACCACTAAGTAAATCTCATTTTGTTTATGTCTACCTGAGAAAGTCGGTCTGCATGAGTTCTGTATATATTTTATTTACAGACTTTATTCATAATTAATGTTAAGAATTTAGTAGTGTCATACAAAAAGCACTCTCTGTCTTTTTTGTTTGTGGGATGGATTTTCTGTGATTGCTGTTCTTTTTAAAATTGTATTAGCTTAAGTACCCAGCATTGTCCAGGTATATTTTTAGAATAGGTTAAGATAAAACAAAGCAAAGGTTTATGTGTTTTTAAATGGTGACCTTACTGTTATTGCTAGCTCTCCCATCCATCATCCACATTGCCTCTCTATCAATGCATCAATGTATCGATCCATCTCTCTTGTGAGTCAGGAATTTGTTCTTTTTGTGTCCGATTGGATTCTGGAATAGCAGTAATAATGGTGCTGGGATGTAACAATGAACACTGTCATGGATGACTCAAGTCAGATACTAAAATCTGAAAATTTATATTATAAATGCTATTATAAAAGTCATTATGAATAAGAGTCTGTCATATTTTAATAATCATATTATAAATTGATTGTGTAATTCAGAGTTCCTTCTGAAACCTGTTATTCACATTTTCAATATATTTGAAAACTTTACTTTGTATTTTGTTCCAGTTGAGTAAAGATTAAAATTAAATTGAAAACAAAAACATTTATAAAACTATACTGTGGAACAGAAACTCAAAATAAAAATAAATGCACCTTAGTGTTTTAAATGAACACTGGGTATATTTTGTATAATATGCCATTTTAAATAAAAGGAAAATGTAAACAATTTCTTTTGACGTACAGCTCTATTGATAGTCGAGATGGAACAAGAACATATTTTTCTTTTCATTCATAGCTTTGAAAATTCATTATGTATTGAGATTGGAAATCTCGCTGTAGCACTGGCATACATTTTTAATGCAAAATTTAAATTATTTTTGCATGAAAATAAATGAAGAGGTCAATTAACGTGTGTAAGGGATGGCCGGCAGTTTATCCTGGCTGGGACGCCCCAGTAACGGAAGGATGGGGGAGGGCAGCTTATCAGGGACACTGCCTCACCCAGGATAATAGATGGCAGCTTCCCTGGATTGCAGCGGTGTCCCGGATGCCCACAGGGCACTATGGGACTTGGAGTTCAGCAACACAGCCCTGCTGGGTACCGTGGGTGCCACCAGGAGACGCTGCAGGGAGACTGGGGAGTCCCTACTGTTTACAGAGCCCGGAAGTACTCCAAAGTCACAGGGATGGAAGCACAGATGTACTTCCAGGCTGAAGAAAAATACAGTTCTCCATCTGACCCGGAAGTACTCCGAAGTCATGTGGACGGTAGGACAGAAGCACTTCTGGGTCGAGGACTATATAAAGGACTGGTGGAGACCCAGCAAGCAAGCCGGAGTTGGAAGGTAGAGGACAGAGCTTGCTGGGAGGTGTGGAGGAGTATTGTGATTTATTATTATTGTAGTTATTTGCCTGTTTATCAGTGGCGGTGGTGCTGGAAGAGCAATGTACAAGAAGAAAAATCATTAAACAACTTCTTGGTGCTTTTAACTGGTGTTGTCAGTGTCTCTGTGTTGGATTAAGTGCTGGTATAGCACCATCTAGTGCTACACGTGAAAACATAAAAGCCACAATTCTAGATTTACTGCTCAGGACCTAATCCCTTCTCTTCAGGGTGTTGTGGTATAACACCAGGTCATGTCACTTGCAGAAATTCTCTGATGATTCTGCAGTCATGGGGTGTATTAAT
The DNA here is from genome assembly GCF_900747795.2 of Erpetoichthys calabaricus. NCBI lineage: Eukaryota > Metazoa > Chordata > Cladistia > Polypteriformes > Polypteridae > Erpetoichthys > Erpetoichthys calabaricus. Next base: position 61,818,140 of record NC_041403.2, read on the forward strand.
AAGGGGGATGAGACAGAGTGTAGGAGATGCAGAAAGAATTGTCTGCAACTTCACATCAGCAAAACCAAAGAACTGGGTACTGACTTTGGCTGCACCAAAGAGCTTCTATGTCCAGTCCCTATTCAGGGAGTAGATGTAGAGGTGGTCCACACCTACAAGTACTTGAGGGCTCACATTAATAAAAGGTTGGATTGGCCTCGTATCACAGAGCAACTCTATAAGAAAGGGCAGAGAAGGCTCTTCTTTCTTAGGAGACTGCATTCCTTTAAAACAAGGTTAAAATACTGGCTGGAAGCAGTCCCTTCTTTAAAAACACGGTGCCTTCTGTAGCTGGCTGCTTCTTCCATCCGGGCCCTGCAACAGGGGAGTCGTCCTACCTGCAGCTAACATTCTCCTTCTGGTCTGGTAGCCTTTCGATCCCTGGCTCTGTACGGCTTTCACCAGACCGAGGCTTGGGTTCCCCGGCGACCAGGGCACTCACACTGGTGCTTCAACCTCCCAAGCCTCCGACTCCCGCTGCCTTCCACGGCCTTATGCGGCAAGCCATCCTAAATCCTGCTGAGTTTTGCAGAGGAGCAGGAGTGACCCAATCCATCTGCCCCTGGGTGCCGGCCAAACACCCCACTAGGGCTCGCTTCCTAGCTGCTTCTACTTATTACAGCGAGCCTGCTGTCGCTCACTCACTCCTGCACCAGCCTCTTGCTGCCTACCTTTTTCTCTCTTAACCTCCGTCTTTCGTTCTTTTCTCCTTCTGCACTTGCGCTTCTCCTATTTATAATGGGGGAGCGTGGCACAGGTGTGGCAATTAGCAGCTCCTGGCATCAATTATAGACACGGGCAATCACGCACCTGTGTACTTCAGTGCAGAAATGCCCAAGCCCGTATTGCTACCCTGGAAACCACTCCGGCCACACTACCACGCCTCCTCTTTAAGTCGCAAGTGCCGCGATTATTTATTTAAAAAAATGTCCTTTTCCTTCTGAGCAGTGCTACAGTATATCACAATGGTGTGCTGGGCTGGTAACATCACTAATTAAAAGTGTAAGTTATGGGACACACTCTGGACCCCCTGGAGGTTATAGCGAAGGAGAGAATTAAAACAAACCTAAGATCCATTATGAACTATAAGTATGAGTACGAGTACTTTCAGCCAACAAATCATTGAGCAGAAATGTGCAGAAGTACCATAATCTGTCAGTATATATTTATATATTTTTATGTATCTGTGTGTGTATTTATTTAAAGAGCTTCTGTAACAAGCCAAATTTCCCACTGGGGACAAAAAAGTTCTAAATGTCTAATGGACCACCTCAAGCCAATTGTCTTTTAATTTCTCAGTGATGTTTCATGTGATGCAAAGAACACCCAAATGGCATGTTAATGCCAAGATATGGTACTACCTTGCAGCTTTAACAGTCTTGAGTTATATCCATTCTTTAAAGGGTTCGGAGCCCTGCAGTATCTATAAAAGATACCTGCTGTTGCGACCAGTATGGGGGAGTGTTAATTAGTCTGTTAGACCACCCCCAGCCTGAATTCAAATAGCCCACATAGGATATTACTGGAAGAAATATGGACTATAATACTTGCCCAAGAACATCAAACATGTGAAATGACACCCCACATGAAATTATCCAGATCCTCAATGACTTTTTTTAAAATAAAATTTTAAAAACCTTCTCCATGGCCTTGTAATCATTTCTTTTTCGTATCGACACAACTAAAAGTCACACAATGTGACATTAGCCTTAATGTAAATACTGGAAATTAAACATCTTCTTTATGCATCACTATTAGATAAACGTCCATTAATTATAGATCTGTCCATCCATGCATTATCACTTCTGCATCCTTCAGTTCGAAGTTGTGGTAGCCAGAACTTATTTCTGGAAAAAACCACCCCTGAATAATGCACTAGCAGATCATATTAACCCTATTAGTCATTTATTTTATTTATAGTTTTTTTAATACCAACAATTTGGTCCATGTAAAATTCATGCCATTGAAATTGGCCACAGTCACAAGCATATTAATAAGTCTTGTCCGAATTTAATTAATAGATGATGAATCTACTGTAACTGCTAAAAATATTTTTCCTTTATGCCATAAAGTGTATATACATACAGGTCAAATTCCATTACAACGAAGTGCCAGGGACCTAAAAAATATTTTGTTGTAATGAAAATTTCATAGTAACGAGATTCTGTATTTGTCACTATAGTACTTTCTTTAACTTGCATCCAGGCATTTGCAATAATTTCAGTAGCTTCTTTCACATTAATTTTCATCTCCTCCTGTCTACAAGCTATGCTGAGAATTTTTCTCAGCATTTCCTTACAATAATACAATTTCAGGGTGCGAATGATGCCCAAGTCACCCACTGAGACCTTTTCAGAGTTGCTTCAGCGGTGAGCTGCTGCAGCGCTGTGAGGATAAATGGATAAGCAGTCTTCCACAGACACAGTAATTGCACTTCGGGACACTCTTCAGCGTGTTGTCCTGTTGGGGGACTACCCAAAAGAGTTTAAAAACCTCACAACAGTGACTTTGATTGTTCTTGAATGAGTGGCCCTGTGGTGTAGTGGGTCCACAGCTCATGTCAAGAAGGCCTCTTTTTAAATAAATAATCTCCACCTTCGTGGCTTAGAAATGGGGCGTGGTAGTGTGGCGGATCGGTGATGCGGACGATCCTCGCTTAAGTGCACAGGTGAAGAGTTGTCCGCATCCATAATTGTTCCCTGTTAATTGCCACATCTGATCCATGTCCCTGTGATAAATAGAAGCGCGAGGCAGCTAGGGGGAGGATGAAAAAAGAAAAGGACGAAAGAAATGGAAAGAACGAGCAAGTGCAAGCTCGAGGGCAGCTGAGCAGTGAGCCTGGGTGTTTGGCCAGCACCCGAGGAGCAGTTGATTGTGGTCGCTCCCGCTGATCATTTTATGAAGAGCGGGAGTGACCGGAAGAAGGATAGCTCACCGCGTAAGACCGTGGAAAGCAGCGGGAGTCGGGACTTGGGACGTGAAAACCCCAGCGTGAGCGCCCTGGTCGCTGGGGAGCACCAGTCACGGTTTGGTGAAGCCTATTGGAGCCAGGGATCAGTGAGGCGAACAGACCAGCAGGAGAAGTCAGAGAGAAGGTCAGCTGCAGGTAGGATGGCTCCCCTGGTGCATAGCCTGGACGGGAGAAGCAGGGGAGTCACCAGTAAAAGAAAGGCACCGGGCTTTGTGTTTTGAAGAGACTGCTTCCAGCCATTATTTTACTCGTTGTTTTTAAAAGATTTTTTTTTTCTAACGGATTTTAACCTCCACCTTTCACTTGTTTTTATGGGATTATTTATTTATTTAATGACGTATATTTAAAGCACTGAACTATTTATTTGAACACTGTTTTGTTTTGTTGGTTTTAATAAAAGCACCTTGCACTTTTTGCACCATCCCCTTGCTTTGTTGTGCCTCACTGCCTAGCTCATTGGTGACATTACTGACGATGTCGGGTTCAAGGGCTCCCAGAAGCAAGATGGGAGCATGGAGCAAACCCGCATTGTCACAGGCCCACTAATAGGAATGTTTCTTGAACGAGCAATGCTGAACCGCATAAAACTGCTTTTTCAACATCTTCAAATGCAGCACTTTGTATACGTTTGTGCTGAGTCCCAAGGTATGCAGCCTGAGATTTTTCTTCTATTTTTGCTCAGTCTTTCAACAAAGTTGACAGTGTCGATGGTGAAATTCCGAATTCACCGTCAACGTCTTTTTTTCTTTTTCCCAGAATCGAGAGCCACAAAAATGTTGTTTTTTTTCTAATGTGAACTGTTGTCATTTTTTTCATGTCTGCCATTTCTATAGGTTGGTGACAATGAGTTAAATTCCAATGGATGTTTTTCAAATGTTGAAAAGTAATAAGCAATAGGTATCACTGAAAACCATAGAAAACAAACACAAAACAAAGTTCAAAGAGAAAAAATTTACAATGTTTCTGTTCAAGGATCGTTGTGCACAACTGAGCTGCGGTCACAGTACTAACTGCTCTGTGGATGATTCATTCAGGCATTTCAAGGGCACTTCGTTGTAATGAAAGTATCTGCTGAATTTATTTCGTTGTAACGAAATTTTTATAGACTCTGTCTTATGGGGAAACTGTCGGGACTGACTTCGCTGTAATGAAAATTTTGCCGTACCAATATTCGTTGTAACGGAATTTAACCTGCATTTCTAATTTCCAGTCTAAAAGTAAAATACATCATCAATGCAAAACTAGTACAACGAACTGGGTGCATGTTAATGATGTCTACGACTCCTCCTTTGATATAAGAGAAGAGTGATTTGCTACACTTAGTTTTTTTCTGCCACCCCCCGTATATGTACAGATTGAATATTATTGTTCGGAATAGAATTAGATTAACCCCCAAAATTCCATTTTCACACACTGCCCAATAGTATTCCAGTTTCTTGTTTTTAAAGTAAAAACTTTGTTTGAAGTGCACATACAGTTTATTGATATTGAATTCACTTGTAATTTCAAACATATTAGGCAGCAATGCCATTTTACTTTAAATCCCACAGTGCATGGCATTAATAAACTCTTTTTAGAATGCACAATCAAGGCCTTCACTAATGTTTTTTTATTTTTACTCCAGACTAAAAACCATTTATGTGATAAATGAGAATGCAACATAATTTAATTTGATGTAGTCTAAAGGTCAGTTATTAATAAAAATGGCAATGAAAATGTTTTTTTGGAAATAATGCAACATCATTTTGGTTTTATCCTTAATGTTACTTAGCGTATGGTAATGAACACTGACAAACAACCAATGAGAATACCAATGAAGGAAAATTCTTTGGAAACCAATAGTCTATAGTAATTCTGATGTTGAGTAGAACAACTCCTTAATATATTTCAATAAGGTTTAGAAATGTGTAAAATGTGTATTCTGTAACTTATAATAACAATTAACTGGTCTGCTCTTAAAAAGTTCTCCTTTTGCAGTCAGCCGGCAGAAGATACACGACACAATACATACTGCATTTTTTATTTTGTGTAGCCATACAAGTCTCACACACAGACACAGGGCAAATATTGGACATTTCATGAAAATGAAATAAATAACAAAAGACCTGTAGTAAAGAATAAATACAATCATGACATCCATAATAAATAAGGGTAGGTGCGGGTCTCAACAAATATTCTAGCAGCTATCGTCAAAATCCTGTGCAGGGACACCCTATTAACGTCTCTGAGATCTGCAGCTTTTTGGGGATTGTGTTAAATTATCATCGGTTTGTCCAGAGTTTCGCCCACATAGCATCTCCCTTGCATCAACTCACAGCCCAGGGTTCCACCTTCCAATTAATACCCAAGTGTGATGCCGGCTTTTGTCAGCTCAAAGAATCCTTTATCATTGTGCCTGCCTTTGATGTCTGAGACACAAAGAAATCAGTTATAGACACTGATGGCAACAATCATGGCAATGGGGCAGTCCTGTCCCAATCTGAAGGGGACACCAAGAGGGTCATCGGGTATTTCAGTCACTGCTTGAACAAGCCCGAGAGGCAACATCTGCACAGCCATCTTGTCCTCAGTCTAGTGCTGATGGCTGAATAAGCAGTCCTTGCAGGGATAGCAAATCCATTAACAGCCATGAAAAAGACCTTGAATCCATATGAGCCTTTGCTGCAATATGTCCTCCATATAGCCCTTTTGGGAGCCCAAGATTTTTTTTCACAACAAAGTTTAGATGCAAAGTATGAGAAACAAACTTTATTTCATACAGCACCTTCTTATAATGAAACACCATTCCAAAATGCTTTACATTTGCAAATATACCCCATAGTTATTTATATTATATTAAAACAACTGGAATACAGGCAGATTAGTTGACTTGCTCACTGTCACTCAAGGAACTGGAGGTATGAATTGAACCAACAATCTTCAGATATAAAGTTTGGTGGTTATCTTTTATCGTACACCAGTATTACATGCTGAGTTATAGTGGTTTTGCAACCCTCTGGTGTAACATCTATTATCATCCTGATATACCAGCTAGCACTGGTCTTTCGCTGGAAATTCCTACTTTACTCTCTCGATGCTTGGAAGGGTTATTTTAAAACCTATTAATCCTTGACTCTGTGTGGTGAGGATCAAAGGGCCATCTGGCTTGGATTGTAAGAAATGGAACTAGAGTAATATGTTAATCACTAGGTGGTTGATGGCCAGTGACACTGAGGTGTTACTACCACCTACTTTTTAATTTTTACTTCCTTAATGACAAGCCGTGAGTCACCACTCTTTCTCTCCTTCCCATAGTTGCACAGGTTTCAATCAACATTTCACTTTTTTTTTGCAGAGTAAGAGATAGGTCCCAATGTGTAGAATTACTAGCTTTTCCTTCAAAATGGTGGTCAAATTTAAAACTTTTTTTAATCAATAAAAGGTAGACCACAAAAAAAGTTTGGGGATCATCAAAGATACTGCAATGGATGTTGTCTGACTCTCCCAAGTCCCAGTGTAGGGCCCAAAATGAATGGGACTTTGTGAAAAGACTGTATATGAAGTTCCTTTGGTTCTAATATTAAAGTTGAAGCTGATGATTTTTTTGCAATGCATAGTCATACAATACATGGATAAATGTAAGTGGACACCTGCCCATCACAACTATACTGTATGAGCTTGTTGGATATCCCATTCTAAAGCCATAGCCATTAACCTGGAATTCCCCCCCCCCCACCTTTTGTGGTTATGATATCCTCTTCTCTTCTGGGAAGGCTGTCCACAAGATTTTGCATTGTATCAGTGGAAAATGAGCTACCCATTCAGCCAAAAGAGCATTTTTGAGGTCAGGAAACGTTGAATGAGAAGATCTGGGTTACAACCAGTGTTCCAATATATCCCAAAGTTGTTCAATACAGCTGTGGTCAGTGCTCTGTGAAGGCCACTCTAGTTGTCTAAAATGTCTTTGCATGCTGTAGCATTAACAGTATCTTTCAATGGAACCAAGGGGAATATCCCAAACCCTGATAACCAGCCACAAACTATTGTATATGTTATATCTACGGTATATATCTATATATCTTTCAGCAAACTACATAGTAATCTGGAAGATAGTGTTCTCCTGGCATCCAGCAAACCCAGATCCATCCTTCAGAGTGTCAGATATTAAAGTGTGATTCATCACTCCAGACAAGATGTTTCCACTGCTCCCGAGTCCACAGAGTTGCACATAGTGATCTTAGGCGTATGTGCAGCTATTTAGCCATAGAAACCCTATTCACTGAGCTCTTACACTGAGCAATTTTTACAAGTTATGCGCTTCAGCACACGGAAGTGGGGTCCTGTGATTTTCCATCTGCATGACTTGCATAGGTCAACCCTCCATCTCACTCTAGCTGGAAGAATTAATGTTGTTAAGATGAATATCCTTCCTAAGCTTCTCTTTTTATTTCAAAACATTCCAATATACATTGTCACACACGTGTGTTTAGGAGGCAGTCAAAAACCCTAACGGTGAGTGAAACATCGCGAGATAAAGGGTTCTCACGTGTTACTTACCCGAATCTCTTAATCTACCAACAGGAAAACCGAGGAAAAATAAGTCCTTCCATTTCCGGGTTCCAAAATGGCCACCAAGACGTGACTTCCGGCGCCAGCCATGATATCACTTACAGCCACTATGGCTCCTGAATTCGACATCATTTCCTGCCAACCACTTCCTGTTCTCATTCCCATAATGTATATAAACGTCATTTTTTTTCATGTACTTTATCAATTGCTACCATTACAGTACTTTTGATCATTTCAACGTTTTTTTTCTACTTTAATTTATGTCCGTTGGACAATATACAGGGACGGTCCCCAAAACTTTGTTTTTGTGGAGCTTCTTTTTTCTTTATATTCAACAATTGGCATAGCCGGCAGGATATTTTTGTTCGAAGATGACCGAAGAACAAGATCTGAACATTGTACTTTCCACCATTATGGCCGAACTGCGTACCTTAAAGGTGAAGATGGGTGAAACTCGGACCCAGCTAGCCGAATCCGAGGCTCGCGCTGCAGCCACGGTATTGACGGAGGCCGCTCAGTCATTACCGACACATATAACTTATTTGACTGAGGAAGAAGATATCGAGTCTTATTTTTTGGTATTTGAGCGAACCGCTAAGTGGAATGTATGGCTAAGGTCGGAATGGGTGTACCTACTGGCCCCCTACCTGAAGGGGATAGCGCAGAGAGCCTACTACAATTTAACTGAGGAGCAGGCCACAGACTATGACGTTTTAAAAACAGAGGTGTTCAAACACTACGGCATTTCTCCGGAACAACAGGTGAGACAATGGAGGGAGTGGCAGTTTGATCCCGAACAACCTTTAAGAACACAGGTGTTCAAGGCGTGGAGTAAAGTGTGTCATTGACTATGGCCCAATATTAACAACTCCCACAAAATGACCAAGCTATTAGCGTGTGAGGCCTTTGTTCATGCCCTCCCTGAAAACATCACCCAGCAATTCCGGAAACAAAATTTTGAAAATATGGATACCTTGATCAAGGTCACTGAACGTCACTGGGTGGCTTGAAAATCACATGGGGCAGCCCCTGAGCCCTCTTGACGAGCTCCCAAGCCTGCTGTCCATCAAAGGGTCAAACATTTCGGCCTCCCCCACTGTTTCAAGTGTGGGGAGGTTGGTCATCTGTCCCCAACCTGCACCAACGAACCAATGGATTGGTCGCTGATTAAGGGAGAAAGGTACTGTGCCGCTGTGATTAACCCATTGTCTCTTCCTTATACAGGTGCAGTTATTATAAATGGCGTGAAGGTAAGGGCAATGTTCGATTCCGGGAGTAACATTTCCATTGTTGCTTCCCGATTCGTTTTACCGCGACAGTGGCTTAGAATAAAAACTAGCCTAAAGAGTATTCATGGGGACATCCAAAATTATAAGACTGTTAACTGTGTGATTTCAGTAGATCACGTCATGACCAAATTAACCATGGCAGTACTACCGGATCCCCCATTTCCAGTCATATTAGGGAGTGATTAGAAAAAAATTAACAGTGGTACAATCACAACTGCATGAGAACCATCTTTTTCAACTCTCGTAAACATATGCAGTTTTTAATATCTGGAAAACATTTGGGATTAAATTGCTTAGAGATCTTTATATAGACAACATCTTTGCATCCTATTAACAATTACATTCCAAATTTAATTTTCCAGCTACACATTTCTTTCACTATCTTCAAATTAGAAACTTTGTCAAACAGAACCTGCCCAATTTTCCCCATCTCCCACCTTCCTCTATGTCAGAAAAAATATTGCTCAGTCTCGAGGACTCAGACTGCATTTCTGCAATATATAAAAATATTTTACAGTCCCTCTCTTTCAAAGATCCAAGAGGACAATGGGAAAAGGATCTCTCACTCAACATATCAGAAAAGGAGTGGAAGGTAGCAATGCAGAGAATTCATTCGAGCTCCATATGCGCAAAGCATACAATTATTCGGCTCAAAATTATATATTGAGCACATCTGTCTCACTTGAAATTGTCCAAAATGTTTCCAGGGCAAGATCCAACCTGTGAACGCTGCAATCAAGCTCCAGCCTCACTGGGTCACATGCTTTGGGCCTGCACCAAATTAACATCATTCTGGACAAAAATTTTAAGTGCCTTTCAGACAGCCTTGGTGTCCCAATCCCTCCTAATCCACTAACAGCTGTGTTTGGTGTTCTTCCAGATGGGCTTAAAGTGGAGAAGGACAAACAAACTGTGATTGCCTTCACTACACTATTGGCACACAGACTTATTTTGCTAAACTGGAAGAATCCTAACTCTCCTTTTTTAAGTCAGAATTGTTTTATATTATTTGAAATTGAAAAAATCAAATTCTCACTTAGAGGATCTATGCAGAACTTTTTCAAAACCTGGCAGGATCTAATCAATAATATTTTAGAATAAGCTCTTAAAGCACTGAGGAAGTAGATTCTCTCCCCATTTCTTTTTCTTCTCCGTTTATCTGTATCCGCCTATTAAGCTCTTCAATTTATTTATTTTTACTTATTTTTAAGTTTTAGTCCATTGGCCATGCTCTCTTTCTCAGGGGGTGGGTGTTAATTTGTTTTCAATCCTATTTTTTTTGTAAAAAATCATCTATTTGTATAGAATGATTACAATAAAATCAATAACATTTATAATAAATAAATAAAGTCACTGAGCTTTTGGCTACAATCCATTCAGCTGCCAATGTTTAATATTGGAGATTGCATGGCTATGTGCTTGATTTTATGTGCTTATTAATAATGGGAACAGCTAAAGCATCGTTTTCAAGGAGATGTCCACATGCGTTTGGCCATATAGTGTATCTAGCGTTTATTATTATTTATAGCTCAAGTTATATTCAAATGTAACACCTCCACTTCTTCACTTGCAGGACCTTGTAAATAGTTTATTAGATTTATTATATTCCAACTAAAATTTATACATGAAACAATCTTGCCATGAACTCTTTACAGATCCATCCCAGGCTTTTAACAAAGTAAATTAGAAATGTCACAGTTACATTGTAATTGTTTTCTTTTTCTTGTATTGTTCTGTGTTATTTAGTCACATGTTGGAAAGGTCAATAAGCATCTGGTGAACATGATATCATGTGTCACTATGGATGTGAGTGAATGCATGTGATGTCGCAAGGTCCAGTCACAGTGGTCTTAGTCGCCATCTTTCTTTTTTTTTTTTTTAAGGCAAGCTGCATGCTATGTAATTGTCTGAACTTTGCTTCAAACAAGATATCTTTTTTGTTTATCTTGGAAAAACTAGTTTCTCTGACAATTTCGTTTTAAAATTTTTAATATTTGGTTTTGCTGCTTATGAGTTTTGACCATGAGCTTGCCCTTTCTGTTAGTTTGGTTTCTCATTTCTAAGACTTCTGTGCATCAATCCCGACTCTGTCCTGACATTGTTCTGCATGTTTGATTCTTGTCTCAATCAGATTATAAAAATTAACCTTTGATCTAAATTTTGTTCAGAGATCAAAGCAGTCATGACAAGAAAAAGACATCATTTCAAGATATATGATATTGTAGGTTCTCCTACTGTATGTGTTTTCTCTAGGTTTTCTTCCTACATGCACTAAGGCATGCTGGTTATGTTAATTGGTGATTTAAAATTAGCCCTATGTGGGTGTGGGTGTGTGTATGAGTGGGCCCAATGATGGACTGGCGTCCTGTCCAGGGTTGTCTCCTGTCTTTTGCAAAGTGCTGCGAGGACAGGCTTCAGCTTCTTGTGACTCTGAATTGTATTAAGCTGGACCAAGAATTAAATGTTAAGCAACAGTACATTAAGTAAAAGAACATACATGTAAAAGGTACAATTATTGGTAGTAAACTTAACAACATATCATCTATTGGCAAGGCAAAACATTTTTTTATGGATGAAAGCAGAGAATCTTTTAATTGCAATAGCACTGCATAAAGAGGCATGTGGTTTATACAGACTACAAGACGGATCACTGTGAAGTAAAATTAACATAAATTTTTTGTTTTAAAGCGCAGACAAAATAAGTGTACTTGTCGGAACTTCTTTGTTAAATGTGCCACAAGTCAATGGCATTATTCCTCCATATACATATTTTCTTGATGAGGTTTCACTTTTGAGTGAAAAAAAAATGAGCTGTGATTTGGTGTGAAAATTCTACTGCAACAGACACATTTTCTGTTACTGGCAAACAAATTGTTTGCTTCTCATGCAATTCATGAACTGCCATATCCAGTGATGCAGCAAGGAATTCAAGAAAGAAGACAGTGAAATTATATATGCTTCAATATACTGTAATTAAAGTTCCTCAGGTTGAGTAAATACAGGATACCTCGGGATAATAAAAAAAAATGAAAAATAACACTACTGCTAACGGAGTTCCGTCTCAGACGTCTATCTCCCATAACGGACGACACCAAAATCCCCACTTAGTTTTGTAAAGTTTGACTTGCTTGTATGGAATGTGAAATAAATTCAATAAAATGTAAACCAGCTTCTTTGTCAGAGGCTAATGCCAATGCCAGACTTTGCCTTATTCCTTTCTAATTTAAAACAAGTTTCTATACATTTGCTGCTTTAGTTCTCAGATAGATAAAAGTGGCATTTTGCATTTTTTAAGAATTTTTATAAGATATGAATAATTGAATCTACAATACATACTGCAGCTGGGTTGAAGGCTGCAGGATTGGCTGTGTAAAATTGCCAATACGAAAAGGTGAAAGCTTTCTGAATCTCTGCCTATAATTCTACGTTACATTTTTGGATAAAGTAGTAAAGTCAAAGTAGCTTCTAGCTCTAAAAAATAAGAATAAAAAAAAAATAAGCTCTAAATAAGCTCTAAAAAATAAGAATACTATGCCGGGAGCTGTGAGGTACAGTGGCATCACCAACTATTACATCACTAGGTTGTCAGTTATCGCTTATTTATCTTTCTCTCTCTTAACAATCACTCAGAACATGAAGAACAACCCATGAAGATTTTATGTGTGATCTTAATTGGCTGAGGAGTTCCATTCTCAAATCAGAGACCCTCGGACAGAAGGTGAGGGAAGTTCCCTTTGGGAGCACCTTTCATATCGCAAAGTTCTTCCTCACCATCTTTTGTTCACATTTGAATCAAATGTCAGCATACGCCAAGATAACCAGCTAATGTTTGCCAGCTGGTGATGCTGACCCAGCTGTTTTCAAGGTAGGCCTTAAGTATGTCTTTGAACCCTTTCCTATGGCCATTGTCAGTAGTAGACAACTGACCTTCAGAGTCAGCAGTCTAGGATTGTGGCTTGGTAATAATTTTGGAATTTGAGTCTTGATTTCCTAGTAGATTCTCTGAGTGAGTATAAGGTGGAAATTGGGCTCATGCACATTTGTAGAAGAAACTAGAGGAGCTGATATTACATCAAAAAGACAGAAATGTGTTGACAAAGTGTTTCAATGATATTCATTTTAAGAAATGTTTAAGGAAATATTTGTATCCAGTAAAAACCAGTGTAGATTGTTAATATGCATTGCTACTATATGAAACCCTAAATTACTTAGCTTATATTTTAAAAAATGTCCCTGGATTCCAGACTTATCATTCATAATGTATAGTAATAATTCAGGACAACTGCAAATGAAGTGAATACCTTAAATTTTAAATTTGTGAAAATACTGAACAAAATAAAAAATAAACTAGACAATTAAATAAAATTCATTTTTCATTTGATTTTCAAGAAAAATTAATTGATCATCCTTAATACTAAAATGCAATAAACCCATTTCTGGATCAGAACCTCTTGCAGCAACAGATGAGTTGTCAGACTCATAGTCATAGTTCCACAGATCAAATATGCTTTGATTATATTAGAATTTCAGTCTTTTAAGTGATGCATATCATGCAAAAGTAAGAAAAAACAGGCTCTTCAGGCCACCACAACTTGATAGGATTTACCTAGGAATGGAAAATGACTTTCATACCGTCCATATTAGCTGCTCAGAAACCCCAGGCTTTTACCATCTTACTCAAAACATGTGTTCTTGGCCTGCCTTCACAAGTACTCTCTATAAGACAGTTAGGGGTACAACCTGACATTTCCCATCAGGAATGCCATTATGGAATTCTTTTAGACAGACATACTATGGCTAAGCTTCTCGGAATAATGTAGCACCTATACTTACAAAATTTGGAAGTTTGCATTCTGAGAGGAATTCAGGCCAAGCTTTAACCACTCTGGTGACAATGAAAGGGCCATCACCCAGTCCATGTTGAGAATAAACTATTTTAGAGAACTAAAGCACCTGATTATGTAAAAACTTAATACTATTAAAACATTCAGCCTGTCATGACATGCTGCATCTTGAAAGAAAAGACAAAAGAATAATTTCCTCAAGAAGCAATGTGTGTTTTCCTTATGCCTGATATGATTTATAGGGGGGAGTTCTCTCCACATCCCAAAGGCAAGTACTGTAAATTGCTAACTCTACTTTGGCTCCATTTGGGTATGTGCTATAATGAATTGGCACACTGTCCAAGACTGAGTATTGCCGGGGTACCTTCTGGCCTCCTACAATCTTATTTTTGATACATTATACTTGGCTTCTTCTGGGTAGATGCTATATGTAAATCAAGAGATGGAGGACTAAATGATCAGACAGTACAATGAGAATACACTACACAGTGAAGTGTAATATTTGCTTAAGTATATAGTACTTTGAACACAAAATATTAAACACATTTTCATCATACTATTATTCATAAAATCTGAGAAACAATCAGAATCAGGTTTGGCACTTGTCCAAGTCTGACATACTGTAATTTAAATATTACAAGCTCTCTCTCCCTCTCTCTCTCTCGCTTTCATTTGCTAAGGTCTTTTCCAATCATCCTTGGCAACCCTTATTTTATTTTGATAGAAACCAATTAGTTTTGCAGTTAAAGAAAAGACAGCTTCAAGTTGCTCCTCTGCATAGGCTAAAGGACTAATTAATCACATAATCATTTAGCAATTATTAGACTTTATTTCTAAATGACTGCACTGCCTTGGCTCCCCAGGAGTCTCATACATCAGTAAGACAGAAGAGGTCAATTCCTCGTATCTCACACTGAGAGAAATATTAAACACTGGCTGAGAATGGCAACCCGCCGAACTGAGGTGCTAACTGATTAGCAGAGCAGGGTCTGATTTCTAACAGTACGTGGTTAGGGAAAAAAAGAAGTAAGAACATAATTTATGTACCTAGTGAAACAGTAATTACAAAATGCCATTGGTATCGAGATATATTTGAGGTCTTTGCAGTATTTTTAAAGAACTTTCTATGAAAACTACAGTGGACTGGAGGTTGGATCTAAGCTCCAGGCACCCAAGAGAAAAAAAAACACTAACACCAGGAAAAGGTTTTTATAATAACAATTAATTACATTTATATAGTGCTTTTGTCAAATCACTTTATATAGACAGAGGGGAAACATTTCAACTACCACCAATGTGTAGCACCCACCTGGATGATGGCAATGGCAGCCATTATTGCACCAGTACAATCACCACATATTAGGGTTCAGGAGCTGAAGGGGTGGGACAGGTGGTCAGCCAATTAGTAGGACAGGGTTGATTAGGGGGCCAGAATGGCCAAGCCAGGGCACCAGGATAAACCCTAGTCTTTTTGAAAGATTCCCAGAGACCTTTAATGACCACAGAGAGTCAGGGCCTCAGTCTCATGTCTCACCCAAAGGACGGCAGCATTTTTACAACACAGTGTCCCTGTCATTGCACTGGGCAATTAGGATAGACACACAGATCATAGGTAAGTGACCCCTGCCTACCTCTTGCATGCAGCAATCCAACTTTTCCTAAATGAACTCCTATCCAAGTACTGGTTGTGCCCAAACATGGATGACCTGTTCTGAAGCACGGAAGCTATGGCTGCTAAATAGTGAATGCTGAATTTTTATTGTGGAGAGCAATCTGTGAGATGTTTCAGGAGTACTGTATATTAGAATAAGGAAAGTTTCCTTCTAAGAAGTTAGTAATATGGCTTTTATTTTGTACATTTTCATATTCTGTTTGTATTGTACTGCGCTCATTTAATAATTCTGGTAATATGAGCATTAATGAATAAAATACTCAAATATACAACTGAACTAATTTCATTCTATAGTGGTTAGTGGGGAAGACTGAACAAAATTACTTTTCACCAAATGACTAAAATACAACTGAAATAAACCCAAATGTCTTGCAGTATCACATTTTAGCAGCTTTTAACAGGCATTTAAAGTATATAAGCTAAAATCCCACATTTTATGTTAAATCACTAGGAAATGACCACACAGCATCTTGGATGATGGTTTGATTATTTCTAGCTGAAGTACATTATGAAAAATATGCATGTGTTTCTTCTGGGAAGACTGCCTTCTTTCAGTAGTGCAAATACTTACTAACAGGTCAAGTAAACCTGTTGATATAAAATTGTACGGGTGTCCATGAATACCCTGAAGTAGATCAGCATGTCATTCAGCAATGTTGTCAGCCTTCTTGACTCTTGGCTCCTGAGAAGGTGTCACCAGTTATATGACCATGCTAAAGCACTCATTAAAAAGTGCTGTTTTCAAATAGGTTAGAATAGTGGAGGACTGGTCAGCATTACAGCCTCCTGGACCAGCATGCTAGGTTTGAATTCTTCATCTTTTTCTGTTCAAGTGGAATTTGAAAGTTCTGTCCAGGGCTGCATGACGGTTCCAAAAGATCTCCAAGTTAGCCTGTTTGGCTACCCTAAGTTGGCCACTGTAGATGTGTCCGTGGGTAGATTCTGTCTTGGCTCCTGTTTTGCTGTTTAGATAAACTCTGCTGCCCCCAAAACCTGCCCCCTCTACCCATCCCACAACCCAAAACTGCATTAATCAGGTCAGAAAATGTTATGTTTATGTTAAATAGAATGTAGAAATTAGGAGTATCAGTTGTTTCTACTTAACTCATGAAAATTTAACTTACTGGTCATCTACCTATAACATTTAAATATAAATACTGAGCAACTGCCATTAAAAGCTATAGTAAAAAAGAAAACATTAATTATATAATGTACTATATACTATAATGTGTAATATCAAATGAAAATGAACACTACAATTTAAATATAAATTCAAACACTGGCATTGCGTAGGATCTTCAGAAACGTTTATACACTTTTGTTCTCGTTCTTAAGCCCTCTCTTAACTTGTTGAAGCTTTGAGAGTCTGCAGTAAAAGTATCTTTAGAATGGTAAACTTTACTGTATTACGTGAGTCTGTAATAATAGCCAGTCAAGTTGAGTGTATTAATGCTTGGCTGAGGTTAGACTAAAAGCTTTGGCCCCTAGCTGCAGTTAATCTCTCGCTTTTCACAGACTGAGTAAGTAGCTTCTTTACTGTGTATGAATAATTTGCTCCAACTACAGCAGCAAATTGTTTATTAAATTTAATAGCTTTTCTGTGAGTGCAATTTCCTTTAAGCAGTGTATATGAGAACCTTGTCAGCTATCAAAGGTTTTTTTTTCTCTTTCTCTTCAGTTTTTTGGCACAAGATGTATAATGAGCTGCAAATTGAGTCCCTCCTTCCTAGTAATATCTAAGTTAATTTCATTAAATCTTAAATGGCCACATGCTAATAATTACTTGTTTTTCCTGTACATTCTCTAGTGGCACTTAAAATTCAAGATGACAATAATGAAGAGATAAGAATGGAACAGAGCAAACAGCAGGCATTTTGTAGCTTTTTTTTTTTTTTGTTTCTTTATGAACGCTGCCAAAAATGGGCAACTGAAACTTTAAACACTGTACATCCTGTTAGTTATAGCTGTGGTGCTACAAAGAAATATGTTAAGGATGAGACTCCTGATGTTAGATTGAGTGCAAGAATGAAACATCCATATGGTGCTCATGGGAGTCTGTATGGGGGGCTAGGGGTTTACAGAAAGCCAAGTTATATTTTTAGTATTGCTGTCTTTGCATTTATCAATTACCTTGGCAAAACAATTAATTTTGTTGTGTTTTCAACTTTTGTTTTGCATTGAAGGCTTTTACTACTTAACTGTATGCCAATCCTGCACCACTTTGAATCACTCTGTTTGGAAATTTGCTGTTAAATTTGCATCCAGAATTCACTATCCAAATCAAAACTTCATATTCCTGAATCTACATATAAAAAAATATAAAAATATAGTGCATGCGTGAAAAACAGAATGTTTAAATTGCCCAACAGTGCTGAGAAGATGAAGAGTACACCACATGCCATTGGGTTTCAGCTGCTCATAGGATTGTGTTTCCTGCTCTCACAGTTTTAAATTGTTGTACTTCTAAGTTTTTACTATTTTTTTGCCCCGTTATTAAATTAAAATGTTTACAAAGAAAGTTTACAAGAAGAGTACTACCCTTCCACTATTCCCCCCTCTCACCACCCAAATGCAGTTCAGTTGTTCAGTCGGTAAGTATTCATTCTTTAACCATTGCCTTGATTTTGTTAAAAGTTATATCCATTCATTATGTGTTTTTGTGTTTATTTTTACCACAATACAAGACCATTCTAGTGTAGAAGCAAACAAAATTGTTATCTGAAACTTGATACACACAATAGAGTCTAATAAGTTTCAACAAGTAGATAACCGGTGCTTTAGTTTTTCTATATTGCAAGAACTCCTTGTTGTACTGTTATGCAGGTGCTTAAGGGTGTCATAGTTATATTTGGGACTTTGAATGGGCTGGGAGGTATTATTACATTACAGTTCTTTCATTTGGAAAAAAAAGTTTCTGTTATCCCAAAATGAATGATAAGACACATTTTCAGCAACAGATTAGAGGATGGAATGCAGAAGACCCTACCAACACTTCAGCACAGTTTTAAACAGATTCTTATCACAACTGGAGTTGTCAGCAAGAAGCAATGTGTCAGAACATTGTGTCTTTGCTGGCACCTATAGCTTCAAACTGCAGCAGCATATCATGGAATTCTGAAAATCCCTTAATTTTGCCTAATTTAGCCAGAACTATGTGGCAGCATTTTAAATTAAAGAGCACAAATTCAAACAAATTATTTTAACTGTAGCAGTAAGAGAAACAGAAATATCAGTTTGCAGAAACTGTGTGCCATTTGTTCCATACAACCAACATGCATGAATGCAACATTAGCAAAGTGTATGTTAAGTTTTAGACACCTTAAGGTCCTGATAATTTAGTTAAACCAGTGAGGAGGTTAACATTTCTGACTGCAAAGTCCCTTCCACAAGCACAGTTTTATTCGCAAACAATTAATCAGGAAGAGCTATGAGCAAGTTTGCAAAGTTGATCTTGATGGTACAATGGGCTGCAAGCTTGGAAAAGGAGAATTTGTCTGCGCTGCTGCAAAAGTTAACCTGTCAGTGTTTTTAGATTTATATTTTAAATGGCTTAAAGGGACAGTAGCTTCCCTTTTCTTCATGTATGCATTACCCTGGATCAATAAATCACTTCCGAGGGCACTGATTTTTTAATTAATTAATCTAGGCAAAATGACGTAGAATGACTACAGCCTTCACTTACTTTTGACCACTTTTTGACATGTAAATGACATACGGTGGACTTACTCAAGTATGACCTTGGTATTAATTTGTACTGCTCAAGCGTTACATCGAACTGTTTTCATAGTGAAAAAGTAATTTTGTACAATTAGAAATGTGAAATCTTTGCTGAGGACAAGTACGTTAGATGTATGTTAATCTGGGAGTACATGTTCTGTTCACTGAACTAAGATTCTTGAGAGTAAGAATGAACTATCAAAGAATTATTACGTTCGAACAAAATAAGTGCTGACTTCATCTGCCGTTCAATCTATCTCTCAAATAATCAAGGATGGGCAAAGTTCCACCATATCACTAATTCCACAAAAGACACCCTCACAAGACACACACATATACTCCCAAAGTATGAATAACATATATACAGTATATATAAAATAAATCAGATACAGGGATTGAAGGAGGAAAAAGTCAGAAACTTTATATTGGGTCACCTTCACTTACCGTTTTGTTAATTTATGTATTACAATGAATGTAACAATTTAATTGATGAGTACAACATGACAACTAAAGGAAATCAACTTTCTTTTGATAGCACAGTTAGCACACATCAATGAAACATTTTTCAGAGTCCTATGCCACTTTGTAATATGTAACTGAGTTTTTTGGGATAAAAGACCGCAAAAGGGTTTAGCATTGTTGACAGTGATGGTTTTAATTTGAATAGACTGAGGAATGAAACAAAGTCAAAAGCCAGAAATGAGTTGTTAACCAGGAAAACAAGACTAGATGCCAAAGTCTAAACACTCACCAAAGATCATTGTTGGCAAAAGTAATTGTAAAAGTACCAGAATACTCAAAAATAACATGTACAAAAGCTCTTTGAATTTTATCTCAATGTCAGATGTCAAAGGATTCATTGTATTGGGAAAGCACCTCGATGACATTGTTTGACACAACTTTTGGGACTGTGCCCCTTAGCAACCCAGAGCCGTGAACTGACAATGGGAACAACAAAATGGCATAGTAACACAAAAATTAATTTATAAAAATATACTTAATTCTAGAAGTTATTTCCAAGAAAATAATACATCCAAAAATTATCTCTGGTGTTTATCACCCTCAAAATGACAAAAGGGATTCACAGCAAAAATGTGTTAAATGTGTAATACAATTTTTAAAAGTTACCTAATTGAAAAAAAGTCCATCTCTGAAAGCATGGCCTCGGAAAGCACCCATCTGGATGACTAAGATGATGAAGGTGAAATTAACATAATGACCTAAGAGTGTGTAAATCTTTAAGTGAAACCCAGAAACTCGACGATACTCCTGCCAAGAATGAAATATTCATTAATGAAGCTTTGGCCATGGGAATCAAGAATACACAACGTCATATTCATTTTCCCCTTCTACCTGCACAGGAGCTAGAGATAGGATTGCTCTAAAGAAAGGACTAGAAAAAAATATAGAAACATGAAATACATAATGTATTCTAAAATTAACTGGAAGTACTGATTTATAAGACGCAGATCTGATTTTCTTTAAAAATGACGTATGGTCTGATGTACCTAGGAGCTGTGTTTTCATGACGTAATCATCAGGCAGATGGCAAGCCACACCTTTTGCCCTATTCTGAACTCAGAAGGCTTCCTGCTTTTAGCAGTCCATGAACTGTTAAGCAGAGGTTTCTGCCTTATTTCCCGAGTGTCTATTTATCTCGCAATATTCAAGGATAGTCTTCCACACTTGGTACCACTGATGATACCAACTTCAAATCCATTAAACTGACATTCAAAAAACATTCAGTGAAGTCATCATGAAATGCACTGACTATAAATCTATTCACCCTTTCAATTTCACTAGAGGTTTGTAGTTGATAGCTAGAAGTAAGATGCAAGCTGTAACAAATCTTTTAAAAGAAAAATTGACAAAACCTTGAAACAAACTTATAGGGGAAGAAAACCTATTTAACCTAACAATTTCTGCTAGATTGTTGACTGAAGAAAGCTTCTTTAAAGGCAAAAAATATACACTTTTCAAAAATCAATTAACCACCACTAATACTTTTGCAAAATGGTGAGAAGATTGTAGATCAGCAATAAAGGCTATGCTAATGAATTGCCAAAGTCTACTTGTTGCAGGGAAAGGTTTTAATCACCCTATACAAAGATTGAAAAGATGACTTGGCTCACACGCATACCTCACAGATAATTATATAATTGTGGATTTCACACCAGAAAGTTTTCCATTAGAAGTACCTTTTCATGAGTTCAGTAGTATGCTTTATTCATGGATGCCCAAATATTTTACTTAAATAAGCACATTCCAATACCTCTGAAATTTAGTAGGCATGAATATTGTACCTATAGGCACCTGTTCAGGGATAGAGTTAAAGGTAGCTGCTGTAATTTTCACTACTGTTTGAATGATAAGTAATATAGGTGCCAAAAACTGGACATTTGTTTTCAGGCTCTTCATAGGTGTCTCATGGGCCAGGAAAACATCAAACATTGTTTATAAAGGAGTTTCCATATGACTAAACTGAAACTCAAACAAGAGTCCAGAAAACAAAGCAAGGACCCTAATTTAAAACATTCTTTGAACTGCTTTTGACTGTCTCCTTTCACTAAAGAGACAGAGTAGTTGTAAGTATTATTTGTTTTTTTTAGTTCAAAGAGAGGATGTTCGAAGATGCATGCCTCCATCCTAAATAATGACAATGAGATGAGGTCACACAAGTCTGCATCAGATCACATGGCTAGCAACCGATGACTATGGCCATCTAAAAATAATACAAATCAATGGTGCCCATGAATACAAAAATTGCACCAAAATAATATCAAAAGTTCATCAAAGCAAATGCATCAAAGTATCAACAGATCAAAATATATAAGAACAACTTTGGCTTTAGGAGTTTATAGTTTAGAGGTTTGAGGTTTGCATCTTTACTGTTTACAGAACATACTGCATTTCCATCTTGGTCCTATTTGACTGTATTTGCAAATTGACTGATGAACTGAGATACAAGCAGCTCTAAAGATTTGGCCATGATGGCTAATTTATGTTCATATCTTTGCCTGTGGTCAAAGACTTGGGGTTGTTTCTCTGTAGGGTTCCTTGGTTAGCTCTCAATGATATAGTGAAGAGCTCCTCAACCTGGGAAGTTCCCAGAGTAGAGCTTCTTATGCTGCTTGGGAGAGAAATGGAGACAATTTAGGCATTATGGGCATCTGCTGTGAATGCTTTTGGGGACCTTTCATAGAATGTTAGACAATGTTATAAAATGTTATAATTAGACACAGCTCACTTAGAAAAGACCCAACTGTTATTTTCATTTTTTTATCAGATGGCCTAGGAATTTCTAAGCAGAAATTGGAAACCATTAAAACAACACTGACTTTGCTCTGCTCAGACTTATTCTGGAATGACCCTCAACAGAACAAAGCAGCACTAAAAATGGATCAGTATTTTTACTAAGTTATATTTGTGTATGATTTATTGCCTAGGCTTAACACATTTATGTTCATCTTTTTGGTGCTTTTATTTTGTAGTACTTTATTGATAAAAATTAGGAATACCCACTATGAATTACAATAAAATAAACAGCATCAAGTAAGCGGTTATTTGTTGTATGATTTGCTTATTGCTTTCTTTGAACACATGCAGCTCTGAGATTTCCATGTGAGATTAAAAATATCTTTAAATTGCCTGTCAAACATGAAGAAAATGTATCATATTGAAAACATGAAACTGTTCTCACTGTTGATTAGAGTGAAAGAAATTCAGTATTACAGTGCAACGTAACAAAATAATAAACAATGCTATGGTATATACTTTTCCAAAAGGTGTTAGCATTAATTAAAAATAGTTTGAATAAAATGTTATCCACAGTGCTGCAGATATGGTCAGCTTTTCAACACATTCCAGAAAAGCTCTGAGGGATTTTCTCACTTTTTACTTCCACTTTCTCACCTTTCATTTAAGTTTGCACACAGAATGTGCAAAAAACACAGTACATAATCTGCTGTCTACTAGATATAGTTTTCAAATGTCAAAAAAGAAAACTGAGAAAAAATAGTTTATGAAATCTAACTTCTTAAATACTGTATATAATAGCGTACCCAACTAGTTTAAATGAGAAAAGATGGAGTGTAATATGATGAACACACTTCCACGCTGCTTATGGTGGAAAGGTTGTATGCCTCAGTGACCCATTGAGCTGTGGTACCCACAGATAGCTTCTGATAGGCTTAACTATGGTAAATTGGTCTAAAGCAGGAGAGCCACTTGAAAAATTAAAAGTCTCATGATGGTTTTAAATAAATGTAACTAAACTGTGTCTAGAATAATGATACTGGGATGCACTCTTGGCATCAGGTGTTGTCTTGCAAGTTCCAGGTGGTAAGGTGATTTGATCAGACTGACTGGGTCCAGAAAAGATAAGCTATGTGGAGCCACCCTATGAGCGTACCATCTGGGAGACAAAATTTGAAGATTAGGTGAAGTGCCAGTTGGGTGACAAACAGTAGTAAAGTTAATGGGACACGCATTGTAGCACTGAATTGATCTTTTACACATGATTTGCAATAAATGATTTATAGCCAGTAAACAATTACAGCAACAGTGCAAGTATTTCTGCATATTTTTTTGTTTAGAATATTGCATGTATCTGTTAAATTGATTTTTTTTTCTGCAATACACCGTGAGACATTTAATGAACAGAGATATCTGCTAATTTTGTCCTAAGATACAAGGTCATGTCGTGTCATTTTATAACACGCTTAATCCAAATCAGGGTCACCAATTTTTAATTCACAAACAAAAAACACTACACAATCACTACTCCTCCAATAATATATTTCTGGAACAAGGAATACAACACTTGTGACTTAAAAACAACAGAAGCATGTTGACATATACAATTTGTTACAGTGCCTGAAGCCTTATTAAACAATAATGTCTTGATGCCCTGACACATACTGTCTCATGTCATTGAGGCATGAAGTACATTGTGTTTGATAATGGAGCTTTGTGTGGCAGAGAAACTTGGCAAAACTTTAACGTGCCACACACTCAAGCATTACTACATAACAAATTCAAACCTACTTAATCCTGTTCAGCATCGTCACGGACCAGAGCCCATCCAATCATAATTTGGCAGGAGGCAGGAACTAACCCTATATGGAGCACCAAGCCATCACAGGTTTCACTCAAGCCAACACACACATTCACACTTGGATACTTTGAAACAGCCAATCAGCCTAAGATGATTGTTTGGGATGTGGGAGGCAGACTGGAGTAGCAGAGAAAAACCCCAGCAGACATGGGTATAATGAACAAAGTGGAATTCAAACCTGGGGCACAAGGTGCATGAAGAAAATGGTTACTGTTGAACTGTGATAATACTGTATGATATCACTTAACCAGATTTTCTAACACTTGTTTAAACGTATTCTGGTAACACTTGATTATGGGTATCCATTAAAGCAGCTATTAACAGTCTGCATGTTAGCAGTACAAGGGTGATGTACTGTGTTAGCCATTATGGATGTAATGAGAAGTTAAGCAAAATGACACCTTTTATTGGGTAACTAAAAAGATTAAAACATGGAAGCCTTTGAGGCAACTCAGGCCTCTTCTTCAGGCTCTTACAGTCTGCATGTTATAAAACTAACTTCAAGCCTTATGACAGCAACATATCTTAAAAGATGTATTACTTTTAATGACAATTTATTTTTCTTAATAGCACAGTTAGTAAAATGTTAATAAACTATTAATAGATTGTTTCTAATGAATGCCTAAACTTGATTGTGACCCTAACTTTTTTGTACCAAAGAATAGAACAGAATGCCTTTTATTGTCACTATACACATGTACAATATATCTTTATGAAATTTGATCACAGTTAGATACAATCATTAAATGAAGGCCATAGCAGTCAAATCTATTATTGCTTGCAAACATTTGAATTTATTAAAAATACATTTTATAAAATTACTTATTCTAATCTTCTTAGATAACATGCAACTTTGATCCTTGTGATAGTAAATGTCAACTGTGGAGGAGATTCACAGACTTTTAATAGTATTTCAGAAAAGCAATTTGATTAGAAATTTGGTTTGTGTAAAATCTTTCTTTCTTTTTCTTTCAGCTGCTCCCATTAGGGGTTGCCACAGCAGATCATCTTCTTCCATATCTTTCTGTCCTCTGCATCTTGTTCTGTTACACCCATCACCTGCATGTCCTCTCTCACCACATCGATAAATCTTCTCTTAGGCCTTCCTCTTTTTCTCTTCCCTGGCAGCTCTATCCTTAGCATCCTTCTCTCAATATACTCAGCATCTCTCCTCTGCACATGTCCAAACCAACACAATCTCGCCTCTCTGACTTTGTCTCCCAACCTTCCAACTTGAGCTGACCCTCTAATGTACTCATTTCTAATCCTGTTCATCCTTGTCACCCCCAATGCCAAATCTTAGCATCTTTAACTCTGCCACCTCCAGCTCTTTCTCCTGCTTTCTGGTCAGTGCCACCGTCTCCAACCCATATAACATAGCTGGTCTCACTACCGTCCTGTAGACCTTCCCTTTCACTCTTGCTGGTAGCCGTCTGTCACAGATTACTCCTGACACTCTTCTCCACCCATTCCACCCTGCCTACACTCTCTTTTTCACCTCTCTTCCACAATCCCCATTACTCTGTACTGTTGATCCCAATTATTTAAACTCATCCATCTTTGCCAACTCTACTCCTTGCATCCTCACCATTCCACTGACCTTCCTCTCATTTAAACACATGTATTCTGTCCTACTGACCTTCATTCCTCTCCTCTCTAGAGCATATCTCCACCTCTCCAGGATCTCCTCAACCTGCTCCCTACTATCGTTACAGATCACAATGTCATAAGCAAACATCATAGTCCACGGGGACTCCTGTCTAATCTCATCTGTCAACCTGTCCATCACCATTGCAAATAAGAAAGGGCTCAGAGCCGATCCCTGATGTAATCCCACCTCCACCTTGAATGCCTCCGTCACTGCTACCACGGACCTCACCACGGTCATACTTCCCTCGTACATATCTTGTACAACTCTTACATACTTCTCTGCAACTGCTGACTTCCTCATACAATACCACAACTCCTCTCGAGGCACCCTGTCATATGCTTTCTCCAGGTCCACAAAGACGAAATGCAACTCCTTCTGGCCTTCTCTAAACTTCTCCATCAACACCCTCAGAGCAAACATCGCATCTGTGGTGCTCTTTCTTGGCATGAAACCATACTGCTGCTCACTAATCATCACCTCACTTCTTAACCTAGCTTCCACTACTCTTTCCCATAATGTCATGCTTTGGCTCATGAATTTTATCCCCCTGTAGTTACTACAGTCCTGCACATCCCCCTTAGTCTTAAATATCGGCACCAGTACACTTCTTCTCCACTCCTCAGGCATCCTCTCATTTCTCAAGATTCCATTAAGCAATCTGGTTAAAAACTCCACTGCCATCTCTCCTAAACACCCAGCCACAGGGGATGCACAAACCAGTGTGTTTCTTCGTGCCGGTCCCAAGCCTGGATAATTGGGGAGGGTTACGTCAGGAAGTGCACCCGGTGTAAAATTTTGCCAAATCAATATGTGGAAAACAATACAAATTTCCATGTGTAAAACATTAGAAAAAATAGATTCAGGTTACTCCAGCTGGCAACTGTAAAGGGAAAAAACTGGTTCACATCAATGAAATGATTTGGCCATTGAACCTTTCTCAGGTTTATCCTGCCATCAACCCGCTTCCCTTGTGTGAAGAGGTGGACACTTACAAGAAATGCAGTCAATAAGGTGTTAACTAGCATAGGTAGATGTGGTCTGGTGGTTCCTTCTACAGTTAAAAGTGCGAGGGGAGAATGGTAACTCAGGAGGATGAAGGAAATGTTAAAAAAACAAGCTTTATGGGGCTTGGAACCAGGCAGTTTTGGGTAGGTACTGCTAAATGGACCTGTAGTAGGATTGTTCTGTATAACAGAAGTTATGTTTAATGACACACTGCAGAGATTATATTTTATTTGATTCAAAGAAAGGGAGCATAAGTCAGATGCAGTCTTGGTATCTAGTGGCGTATACAGCACTACTGCATACAGTACACTATAAAGTACTACATAAACTATTTGCTTTAAAATTGTAGCTCATAGTAAGCAATGTCTATTAGCATTTTTAATATATTTGGTGAAGCATTACTAATCTTCTTCCAAACAAACACTATACATTTTACAAACATCAAATAGCTTCCTATTTCCGACAATAAAAAGAAAACGAATCAAAGAATGTCATCTTATGTGTAATCCTAAAATAATCACATAAACTGATGCTAAACCTGAAGAGCTACTGTATGTCATATCAAACATTGTTTTCTTCTTATGTCTAAACTAGAAAATCAGTTTTACAGGGCTTTTATTTTCAAGAGAAATTTCAAGGACAAGTCAAGACAGATGTTTTAAAACAAGTTTATTAAAAGAGCTCCGCCATTATGGGACACAGAGTGAGCTTTACTTGTCTCTCTGCAAAAACGTAAATCTCAGAAAGTTGGGTTTTCCGGCAGTGCAGCTTTAGGGGTTCATTTATATAATGTTTTTAGAGAGAACAGCAAGCTGAGGTTTTGCCAATTTCTGGAGGCTTGTCTGCAGGTCATTACAGCTTGCAGCTCTATTTAGAGAACAATGATATTCACATGGTGGCATTGCGATATTTTTTATCCTATTTTCTTTGAATGCTTGTGCCTATTAACTATGTCTACAATTCTGAGCTATGCCTGTTTACCTCACTCATTAATTCATGCCATTGATTGAAATTATCAGTAAAATTCTGTGCTCAGCATTAGCACAGCAAGTTGCCACTGTAATTTATACATCTCATTGCCCTAATAGTTAATGCCACCTAATGTAACTATATAATGTGAGCCTTGAACTGTGCTATTACGGTATAAATGTCCATCACTCTTCAGTGGGTGGAATGCTTACATGAAAGAAAAGTGACGCAAGACTTTTGCAGCAGCATTTTCTTATTAATTTCTTTGTTTTCAACCACCACACATTACACAAATGTACACTTTTTTGGACCATCACCAATAGTTTTACTTGTTAAAATGTTTTCAATATTTCTGTGTAGATTTTTTGATCATTTAATAGCATTTTCAACCTAGGATTGGTTTTCTATAAGAACAGAAGATTTCAAAAGCTGGGATCTGCAGTTCTTTTGTGTTAACAGTCTTCCTGCTACCTTTAAAACAATGCTTTTCGTGTACACACGTTATTGTGCTGTTCATTTCTGAGGTTATTCAATTCAGTTTGACAACACTTTTATATTACATTATCCAATTTGGCCATAGTCTTTAGACTTTCCACAGAACTAAAATTTAAATGAGCTCTCAATAGTTTTTCACATTGGTGCATGTGTTTTAAAATTGTTGTTACTTAGATTTGTGGATGGGTTAGACTATATGACGAAAAAATCTGTTTTAAGGAGATAGCTCACTTTGCATTCACTCTACTGACTTACTACCTTATTAGATATTGTTCCCTAATAGTGGGATGGTCTTCTAGGAGCCTTAGAAGAGCCTGAATTCATCAGGGGCTGGACTGAACAAGATATTCATTATCCAGGACAGGAATGCTCCATTGGGCCTCAGTGTTGTTACAAATTACCTGGTGGTGGACCTCTACTCTGAAAAGTTGGTTTCATTTCATTACGCAAAATCTTGATTAGTTTGAGCTCTTGTGACTGCAGAGGCTGCATCATTAAGTCAAACTGACAGTCCTGTTCCCTGACTTGGGGCATGCATTATTATAATGATGTAAAAGTCTATTTCCAGAAGAGTATGTGGTTCCCGGGAAGAAATGCAAATAATCAACAACAATATTCAAATACCCTGTGGTATTTATACTTTTCTCTACTCATTTAAAGAGACCCAGTGTGTGCCATGAAAACACTCACAAAGTTAGACTACCAGCACCAACAAATGGATGCATGCATTGATTGTTTTTTGTCGTATTGTTGTATGTGGTTCTCCAAGTATACAGCACAATTCCAGTTTCTGTCTTTCATCAACAGCCTGCTTCTGATGTCAAGTGGAAAAATTTAATTTGAAACCCTGTCTATACACCTGTAATGTGAAAGCCACAGTTCAGATATTGTTCCTGAAATCATGATGAATATTGTTACTACAACTTGAAATTACTTTTTTTAAACTAAAAATGTTTACAGCAAAACAACTCAGAATGATGGTATATCACAAAATGTCTACACAATTACACAGAGTTTAAACTTGTTTTTTAAAATGCTTTTGCCCAATAAACACCATATTACAGTACAGTAGTCATCAAGTTCTTACCACACAACCAGTTGAGTCCAGCTTACGGTCCGCAATGCAACGAAAATTCCTGCTGCAGCCACCATTGTCCTTTGAACAGTCACGTACAGGCCCAAATGAGTCCAACAAAACCTCCAGACTGTCAAAGGCTGATGAGATCATGAGCTCTTCCCTTAAAAAAACACAAGCAAGAAAGGACATAATGAGATTTCCAGATGTAGGTTGGTGATGTTTCTTATTCTTTATTCTTTTTTATATTTTCAAAGAATGTAATTTTGACATTATTTCCAACAAGAAACAGCTTTGAAAGAATATGTTCTGCTGCTTCAGTCTTTTGTCTTTGACATTAAAGCATAACAATGTGAAGATTGCAATACTTTCAGTATAAAATTCTTGTGAACCTTTGGTTAGTTAGATTTTCATATTATTCTCATTTTTGTGTTATTTTTGTCTTATTTCTCTCTGTGTTTTATTAAATCAGGTAAGTTTAAAAACTTAAATGGTTTATTTTATATTATATCTTGCATTATAATGTAGAAAAGTGCAAAGTACCTACAAGTGGCAAATGGAATATTAGCTTTAACAACGATGAGCTATACTGTCTTAAAGGAATCAACCACTGAAAATGATTTATGTTGACACAACATTTTCATCATCTAAGAAAATATGTTGGCTATTTAATAAAAACCATTGAATATACTGTAAATCAAGAGAAGTTATGCTCAGACTATATAATACACTAGTAAGACCGAATCTTGAGTATTGTGTGTAGTTCTAGTCACCATGCTACAGAAAAGACAAAGCAGCATTTGATGCTGTGTAGAGCAGGGCAACCAGGATCATCTCAGAACTTATGGACATGTCCTATTCCAACAGATTCAGATGATTAAACCAATTTAGACTCAAGCAGAGAAAACTGCTTGGGGACCTAATCCAGGTTTTCAGAATCATCAAAAACATTGATAATGTTGATCCAATAGAATTCTTTCAACTTAGTGGTGAATCATGTACTTGTGGACACCAGGGGAAATAAAGGGTAAAGTGCCAGAAATCCACTGGAGCTAGTCCAACTCATGGAGCAAAATCATCCTAAGTAGAATTGCTGGGGCTCCGTCTATCAGCTCAACAAATGCTAATAGTGATTGGCCCTTCAGTGTAGAGTTTAAGATCTCTAATTAGGTGAAATGTTCCTTTAGTATCAGGACTCTAATTGAGAATTTGCTGGGAGCAAACATTTTTGTCCAATATGATGATGCAGGAAAGGAGTTTGTGATCTAGAGTATATGACAACTTTTTTATTCACATTCACCATTTGTATTCTCATTGATAGAGACGATGCTGTTAATGAATTAATTTCATGGTTTTTCTGTAATTCTTTACTTTAAAAATGTTTATTAGAAAGCACTTTAATTTGATGAAATGAAAAAATGCTCTTAATTACAGATAACCCTGCACATAATTATTTGTTAAGCATTTGATAGGAGTCAGATTTTTACATTTTCTTTTTTTCATATTTATACTTGCATTTTATTTTTGGACACATGTACTGTTTACAATATTTATTCAGTAATTTCCCCATCTAGAACTGGTTTCTGTCTTGTGCTCAGTGATGCTGAGGTAAACTCCAGTGCCCTAATAGTCATGATTTATAGTAAAAGTGTTACAATGGAATAATGAGTGTGTCATAGGAGAAACTGAGCACATTTAAACCAAGGCCTACTTCACAAGTGGCATTAACATGAGTTTTGTACTTGGATTGTACCCCAATTAAATTTAGCTGGAGTACATTTACAGCTTGCATTAAACTGGGTTTCCATTGACCACAGCATGTCTAAATAAAGATCTGATGCTGCTTTTCCTGCGCAAATTTCAAATCAGCTTCCACTCATTTGGTTGTTATACGTGAACAGACAAACAAATATGAATTTATACTTAAATGTTAATGGTGGCCACTGAATGTGGTCTAAAAGATCTGATCATAATTTGACCACAAGAGCATTTTCATTGATTTTAATGTGGTCAAGTGATATCTGATTTTCAAATTACCCAAAATGCACAAATAAACCAGGTATGAAGGAGGCCTATCTGCATCTAATCAAGTTTCTCTTTGCTGTTCAACTTCAGCAAATATATTCTAGACATCTCACACTAAGATCATCTAGTGTGTACACTTTCACCTCAGTGATTTTCTGATTCTGGTTATAAACCACTACATACTGGCACTATAGATTCAATTGTTTCCAGGTTTTTATTGATTTCCTTTGCATTGTTAATTTTTTTTTAACTGATTTTTTATAAGATACTTTGACGTTTTTGAAGTGAAGCTCAATATCAATCTATTTTTATATACTGCAGTATAGAGTGCAACTGTATCTCAGGTAAATTAAGTGAAATAATTATAAAAGAAAAAATAGAAGAACAATAATTACAGAGCTGGTGTAGTAGCAGTCAGGCATGGAGGAGATAGGAAAGTCCTGTTTTAGTAATACGCTTGTACTTTAAAAAAACAAACAAAAAAAAAAATCTAAATTTACATCATATTTATTGTGATTATAAAAGCATCTAATCTGCATGGGTTATAAGGATGGGTGTAGGACTGACTCAAACACAGACATTCCCCTGGACAATGTCAGAAGTCAGGTTCCACTGGGATCAATGTGGGGGGGGGGGTCATCATTATATATAAATGGGTTCAATACACAAGTAACAAACAGATTGACTTCATTTGAAGTTGAAGACAGAGTAGATGAAATCTGTCCAAACAGACATGGATAAGTTAGGACCTGTGAGGATATCTAATAAGTAAAGTTTAAAGTTTTGCATAGTCTATGAATTTAACATAGAACATTATAAGCTATAATTACAAAATCACTCAGAAAGCATCCTTTATGACTCATGAAGATCTAATTGATTTTTTAATATCCAGCATAACTGTGTACTTAAAGAAGTCATGATAAAGGATAAGGATGTCATGTTTTATAATGTGCTGTTTGAATTACAAACAACATATTAAGGTACTTTACAGTTACAGAGATACACTACAACTGTTTGAATACTTTTTATACAGGTGGATCATAAGTAGATTAAGGATCATACAGTAAATCAGAGATGGGGATTGAACCAGCAAACATGGGGTGTTGACCACTTTGCCTGGTCACAGGCCTACAATTAAAGTGTATTGTGGACTTGTGTGGCAAAACCTGGAACACTGTGTTGAGGTATGATCTTTAAAAGCATTACAGAATTACAATTAAAATTATGAAAGGGAATAAAGATTGATTTGTTCTTTGTTAGGTACTGATTGAAGCTGTTTTAGAGTCAATACAACAAAACTTTTAGAAAATAATTTTGCCATACAAACTTAAACATGTGACTGAAAGTAAAACCTTGAGGAACATTAAATCTCAATCAGATATTACTGTGGACACATTCGATGATTAGGAATTAATAAGCTATGTTGGCCCAGTTTTTTAATATTTCCTTCTAAGGAGACATTTTTTCCACTTCATGTTCTTCAAGTCATTACTATCTTTTCCTTTCTCAATTTCCCTCTCGCCTACCACTGATATGTCAGCCATCTTTACAATACACCTATGGCACAATCACAAACAGATCCACTTTAGAGGACTATTTTGCCCCAGTTACTAACATTAGATAACACGATTTTAAGAAATGAGGCACCAGATATCACAACATGCCTTTACAATACCTTACTGTGAGTTCTCTCTTATTATTGAAAAGTCAGAAGTACTTTTCTTCTTGTTTTATAATTCATGCATTTGTTTGAGGTTTCTGGTTGTTACAATATTTTTATTGAGTTTAATGTGAAAGATAAAATTCCCCATGGGACAAATTATCTATCTATCTATCTATCTATCTATCTATCTATCTATCTATCTATCTATCTATCTATCTATCTATCTATCTATCTATCTATCCTATCTATCTATCTATCTATCTATCTATCTCTACTTTATATAGTGCCCTATCTATCTATCTAGAAAATGTACATCGCTTGATGAGCAGATGTTTCCATTGTTAGTACTATAGTAAAGCATTTACTTTTGTGGTATTTAGCTACTATTCTATGCCACTCTGCAAGGCAAACATAGATCCTGTATAGGACTTTCAGCTAGAAAAAATACCCAACAAGCCTTGTATTATCCTCATCTTTTAGGATATGAATGTTCCTCAATGTGGAGTTTGCATGTTCTCCCCGTGTCTGCGTGGGTTTCCTCCGGGCGCTCCGGTTTCCTCCCACAGTCCAAAGACATGCAGGTTAGGTGGATTGGCGATTCTAAATTTGCCCTAGTGTGTGTTTGGTGTGTGGGTGTGTTTGTGTGTGTGTCCTGCGGTGGGTTGGCACCCTGCCCAGGATTGGTTCCTGCCTTGTGCCCTGTGTTGGCTGGGATTGGCTCCAGCAGACCCCCGTGACCCTGTGTTCGGATTCAGCGGGTTGGAAAATGGATGGATGGATGGATGTTCCTCAATCCTTTCTTTTCAATAGAGTTTTCTAAAGAAATGTTGATGTAGTCATGGTTCTCCATTTTTCTCCTAGTCTTTGCTGCTGTGTTCACTCTTCCCCTATGGCTTACTAATATACTATTACTTCTTTCAGTAGGTGTTCGCTCATCATGTCCCATGAATCAGACCCTGTTCCTATTGTCCTCAAGCATGTAGGAGTGTTTATGGTTTAAATGTATGACCTCAACCCCTAGATCCCTCCAAGCTTTGTTTCCACTCATTTAACAACCATTTTAAATATTCATTTAAATGTGCATTTCAATAAAAAATACATGATAAATCATGCTCATAAACAGTTATATTTGATTTCTCCCTGGGGGCTCACAAACAAACCACAAAATTGTGTTACAGAGGACAGAAGCCACTGAGGTGAGTGATTTTGCCTTCAAACGCTAATAGGTTTTAGAGCAGTAAGCAGACTGTCTTCTTAACAGGTTTTTATGGACTGAACCATATACATAGCAGTCTGTTGACTTAGAGAACAATTGACTTTGGTCTCTTTTACAGCCCTGATGTGCTGAGATTCAGAGTGCATAAATGATTTGACAACATTCTAACTTGGACTGGAACAACCGATTCAGTGCTGTTGATCAGGGCAGAGTGGTGTATCCCATTGTTGATGGCAGGAAGACTAACAATGAGAGTGCAGAAAATAATAAGAGGATGGAGAAGAGTTAAGTGTAATCTTATATGGTGGTAAACAATGAGATTCCAAGATCTGAACAGAGTATGGGAGGAGATAGCAAAGGTCAGTGGAGATGAAATGAGTGTTTACAGTCTGTTGTTTGTTTGTTTTTGAAGAGAAACTTTCTTTGGCCATGCAATTGTTTTGGAACCTGCACACATGCTTTAATGACTTATTCAAAACAGTCAACCCACTTTTACAAAATCCATAGTGAAATGATGTATCTACATTGGTTATTATCTTCGATGAAAATAGACACTGCGGTGGGCTGGCACCATGCCCAGGATTGGTTCCCTGCCTTGTGCCCTGTGTTGCCTGGGATTGGCTCCAGCAGACCCCCGTGACCCTATGTTCGGATTCAGCGGGTTGGAAAATGGATGGATGGATGAAAATAGACAATACCCTCCTGCTTTCCCTCCACAAGTAGAAAAATAAGGTGGGAGGCACAGATAACAGTTTTGGGGTGTTTATCCCATTAAACAGAGTGCATAAGGTAGAGATATATGCAGAGAGAACATAAATTACTGCACTCTCAGGTATTTGTCTTGTGTGTCTGGTGGATTGTCTTTCCCACTTACACACATTCCCAGGACCACTTTAAAATGTTAACTTTTCTTCTCCCATCTCTCACTCTCTCTCTCACACACACACATACACACAAACACACTCACTTCTTCCCATTAGTATTAGTAAACATTTCATCCAAACTATTTTTCCATCTTCAGATTGTGGGAGATGGCTGGCTGTTCATCCTGGCCAATACCCCCAGGCCACTAGATGGAGCCCTCCCTGTAGCATGGGACTGCCCTGAAGACCAGCAGGGAATCATGAACAATGGAGTTTTTATTCCCAACTCTGCTGTACACCGTGGGGCCCACTAGAGGACGCTGCAGGGAGGCTCAAGATAGATAGATAGATAGATAGATAGATAGATAGATAGATAGATAGATAGATAGATAGATAGATAGATAGATAGATAGATAGATAGATAGATACTTTATTAAGGACTTATACGTGCCCTATAACCCAGAAGTACGTCCTGATCACATGACCAGAAGGAACGACGTGCTTCTGGGATGAAGAAAAGGACTTTTAATCTGACCCGGAAGTGATAACAAGTCATGGACTGCAGGGTTGGAACCACTTCCGGGGTTTAGGGGATATAAAGGACTGTGGGAAACCCCAGAAGAGTGAGCTGAGCTGGGTTGAAGGGTGGCAACGCGTCTGGGAATGGAGGATTGTATTGATTGTTTACTTGATTATTGATTTATTATATGAGTATAGTGGAGTGGAGTGTGCTTGGTGCACATAATTATTATAAAATAAAGTCATATTGGATTTTTATCTGGTGTCTGACGTCTGATCTGAGGGTTCAAGGGGTCGACAGTGCCTCTATCTTTCACAAGATTTAATAGTTCAGTAACTTGAATCAAGTTGAAACTCTTGTCAGGGTCACTTCTGGCCAAGCTTCCAAATCACTTTAGGGATCAGAAAAGGTTTACACCAGGCGACCCCTAGAGTCTTCAGTAGATTATAAAAGAACCATGTACTGCTCCCTCATGGCTGGGCAGGAGAGCATTGACTGCCTGCCAGTCCTCTGTCATCTTTATCACTTTCTGTCATACCACAAAATCACTAGGAATGTACTCGGCAGCCTGAAGTGTACCATATGAGTGAGGTACCCGTTGCATGCTTTCACCCATGATTGCACTCTTTCTGAGGTTTTACTTTCAAGACACAATGCTTGACACAGTTTGTTCTTTCACTGCCCACATTGCTTTCTCACATCTAAAGAATTCTTCAGTGAGACTGCCCTGTGCCCTGCCTACCTTACTGTTCTCTTTACACCCTGCAACCCCTTGCTTTCCAAGCACCTCATTACTTCTACACAAATTCAACCTGGTGTTTCAAACATGTGGGTATGGGGATTGTTTTACGGGTCTAAGATGGACTAATACGGGGAAGGAATTAAGCACGATACCACCGCTTTTTTGTTCTGTCTGTCTTATTAGCTCTAAGGCTAGGGATCTGCAATCAGAAGGTTGCCAGTTTGAATCCCGTAAATTCCAGAAGTGACTCTGCTCCATTGTGCCCTTAAGCAAGGCCCTTAAATTGCAATTGTTCTGTCCTGGGTATGACATTAATATGCATCCAGCCCTATAAGCAGGTCCTCCAACTTGCAGGGAAAACATGGGGGTTGGTGGCAGGACTGGGACTCCAGCCACCGTCAAAAACCTCACAATCTTCCAATGTGGTGCTGAAGGGTCATCCACTGCACTCGGGTCCAAATCCAGGTGGTTCACAGTGTGGTGGGTTTGGCAACACACTATCATTGCATGCTCTCAACCTCCTCTGTCTTATTAGAATGGAGGAGAAGAAAAACTCAGAGGACCACTAATGTTATTTTCCCATCAGCCGGGCAGGGCAGTTTATAATCGAGTTCTACCAGTAGTTAAACCTCTGGAGTGTTTTTTCTTTGTTATTAAGACCAAATCAAAATGTCAACCCTATTTTCAACACTATTGTTCTTTCTGTTTTATCCCTTGGACATTGAAAGCACCTCAACCCACATTTCCCTGTCCTTTGTTTCATTTTATGCTGAGTAATATAAAACACAAAGCACCACCTGGTTTTTAAACCTAACCCAAAAGCAGTCAATTTATGAATCTTTAAAAGTTTCCGCTAAACCAGACTCAAGCCTGACTTCAATTCCCACTAAGCCAACACTCCATGGATGGACATTTCTTCCAGTACACTAAGCATCCATGAAAGAAAGCAAATTGTGCGGCACAGAGAAAAAAAAACTTTTAGTCCACAGACCAAGCAAAGGCTGAAGGTTCTTAGAAGTGAAGAAAGAAAAGAAAAATGACCTATTTTGTGTAGTTTGCAAGTGATAAATAATTTAATACTGTAGATAACACAAGTCTGAAACAATGTTAATCCCAAAACATTTTAAACCAATCCATTTGGAATATAAAAGCTGTCTCATGTAATATGGAAGCTTTTATGGGTATTTAGAAGTAACAACATTTTCATTTTCTTTGCATTCTTTGTGAGACTGCCTGTAACAAACAATTTTGGATTTTCATTAAAGTCTCAGTGCAAAGCCGATTTTATCTTTCTTATCAATTTGCTTTTATAATAGACTATGGGATTGTATGCTTGCCTTTTAACAAGAACTGAATAAAGGTAATCATCTAACTGACAGATATATACTGTACTAAAAGTGCGGGTATTTGAAGGCACATGTGCTTATTTTCTTTTTTTATTGCACCATGTTCTACTGAATATATGAAATATAATTTCAAGCGAGGCAACAGAGACCCTGGCAAAAAGTTAAATTTTTATAAGTATTTTTTATCAAAACTTTCCTTTCTCTCTGTAACGTCTGCTAATATTCCCTGCTTCTTTCATGACTAACATGACTAAAAATGATTTTGACAGCTCCTCACATAATCATTTCCTAGAAATAAACATCTAAATTACATAAAATTGTTCAAACTTGCACAAAAGCAGTGAACAGGAATGTAATTTAAATACAAATGAATGCATTCTATACAGGGACTCATGGTTAATACTTGAAATACACTCCCACATAAACTGAACAGATGTCAACGCACTGAAAACAGGCAGGAAATTTACAGATTAATAAAGCGGGTAATTTGCTCATCACTTAAATGTGTGAACTGCAATTAAATGTGAATTCTGAAAACTGCTTTCTGATAGCAGAAAATGATTAAATGAAAGGTTGAACATATATGTGTCTTAACCTTTGAAATGCAGGAAAACTATATATAAAAAAACACACACGATCTACAAGGTATTATTTAGTTTCTTACTTTGAACTCTTAAAACTATGGAGTTCATGAGGCAATGCAAAGTAGAAAATATTATACAGCCTTTGTTAATTTTTAGTCCCATACAACAAAAATGTATAACTGCGGGGTCTTGAATACAGGGGCCTGATAGCAAAATGTGGTTTGTTAAGGACCTATTTCACTTTCTGCTCAAGTAGGATACCTTTAAGTATAAACCCACCCTGATGTTACACAGAGGTGTAACATCAGCCGAGGGAAGATACCATTGGGGTCTCCAGGTCGTGATTTTTTTTTCCCTTGAATGAAGCAAAAAGGTACAATAAACTGGATTCCTGCAAGGTCTATCTGGAACATGTACGGTATGCTGGGTTATCACAGGCAACCAGTTTATGTGTTTGAATGAATCATTGTCATATAGATGCCAGGGTCAGTGAATAGTAACAATAAATATACAGATAAATGAAATAATGAGCATGTGCTGAAAGGGCAGAAAAAAAAGTTAGTCAGGTGAATATTGGATTTGATGATATGAGTGGTTTAGTTGACTCTAAACCTTCACTTGGATGAGTCTCTGTTTCATTGATCAGAGTGTACTAATTCTGAGGATATTTGTCCTAATCAATTCAATAACGTCTTGTATGGACCGCAATGTCTCATTCTTATAGATGTGCATTGTATACTTTTTACAAAATTAAATATTAATTGCCCAAATAATTTAGGAATGAACCTTAAGAGGGTGTCTTACTAAATATTCTTGGTAGACTGTGGATTGGTGGCTCTATATTGTGCCCTAAATGCACTGATACCCTGTCCAGGGTGTTTTCTGACTTGTGCCCACTTCTGACAGAATAGACTTTGACTTCTAATGACACTGAATTGGGTTTGAATGTGTGTGCCTTAATTTAAGTAAAACAATATTTAACTGTACAACACAAACCAAGTGCAAACAGAACAAATGTATAAATGTATTAGAAGAATTCTTTTTCTGAGCAAACCAGTAGACATACTTCTTTATTTTCTAGGTGCACTGCCACTGCAACTGTAACACATCAGACTTCATAACACAACACTTACAGAGCAGTATTGTAATTAATAGTAAGTCTGAAGCAGTGAAACAATTAAGAGATGGAATTTTTACGGTAACTTGAAAGAGTAGATTTCTCAAACCACTGAGCTGTTAAAATGATATTAGTAATAAGAAAAGGTGCATTTATCTGAGTCATTAGGCAGTCACAACTTTAGGCAATACAATAAGCACATTTTGCCCTGTAATTTTCTGCCCATGTAGAAATCTAGATTTAAAAATAAAGGTAAAACAAATAATAAGAAGAAATCTTTTTACTTGTTTTCAAAGGTTAGTTCTATCAATAACCACATTAACTGACCATAAAATATATTCCAGACTATCAATCTGTTTTGTTAGCCCTTTTCCTTAGACTGAAGATTTTTACTGTTGTCTACCTAAACAGCATTAGGTGCAATGCAGAACCTAAATCTGGACAAAGCACCAGGCCATCGCAAGGCACACTCACTGACACTGGGCCAACTACAAGGCAAAACGGAATCTAAACTTCGCGTCTTTAGCTCAAAACTGTACTTATTGGATAAAGTGGGCACAGGGAGAATGTGCAAATTCGAAAGATGTGGAGTAGGCCAGGTGCATTAAGAAGAGCCTCTGGTGATCTTTTCTACCGACAGCTCTTAAGCAATTCAATACCTCTTCCCGTTGTACACTTTAAGTTCATTTTAAAATTTCTGCACAATATACATTTATTTATTTTTACTTATTTACATATTGATTGATTGGTTGGAAGTATTATCTGTCTTGTGTCCTTGTTTTTTGTTTCTGCTGCTGATATATGCATGTGTACACATGACACTAAAGAATTGAATTTCCAGTTGGGATTAATAAAGTTTATATAATCTGATCTAATTGATTCCAGTGTTGTGTAGTTCTGGTTTAAAATGCTAACTAATTTCCAACTGGTAAATAATTTCAGTATATTATTCTTAAGAATATGCAAGTTCTAGAGTGAAGGCAAATCACTCAATAAACTATATACTGCCGATTTTTATACAGATTTGCTTCTATGGTAATGCTGTGTCTATGCTATGTTATTTCTTTACATTAACAAATTATCAGAAGGAAAAAAATAGTGATTTGCATCATGCAAAGAAACGAATTGTGAATGTGCATGCGCGTGAGATTTCCTTACTATGGGATTGTGTCCCATCCAGAGTGGTTTCACGTCTTGTGCCGGATATTTTTGAGGTAGGATCCTTGCACTGTGATCCCAACACTGGATCGAGTGGATTCTGTAAATGGTTAGCTAGATCTCAACAACACAAAATGACAATCATGCTATTTCTAATTTAAGATATACATACTGTAGTTTTGAAAATATAAGAAACAGAGAAAAACTGAGTTAGATAAATGGGAAGAAAAATGGGAGCAGATTTAATGAGCTGTGACACAAAGAAGACATCTGCCTGAGTATAAAAATGAAAAATGATACAGAAATATGAGAAAGAAAGCACGTCCCTTAAAATTATTTTATATTTTAACATAAGGAAAGATATAAAGCTTGATCCTTATGTGAACATAAAGGTGAACAAATCCAACAAAACCACTGAATAACTATATTTTGCAACTAGTATCTTTTAAGAGAAAACTAAATACATTTCTGGCTTTAACACCTGGCATTGCTTCCACTGGCAGAAAAAATTTAATGAAAGCATTTCCCATAATTGTCTCTCAGCCACTTATATCTAATATAAGGACTCTTTGCCCACTCCTCCACATGGAACAGCTTCAACCGTCTTCTGTTTCAGGGCACAGCCTGCTATAAGTTTCCCTACAGAAATTCTGCAGATTTAGATCTGGACTTAACTCAGCCATTTCAAAACTATCTCTTTTTTCAGCCATTCTACTGAAGATTTGTTCAAGTGGTTCTGAACATTGTCTTGGTACAAAATACATTTTTGATTGAGTTACAGTTTTTTGACAAATGGCTTCACATTTGTTCCTGGTTTATGAAAGAATTTTTGATTGGCTTAGTGACAAACAGGAGAACCATCCTTATCACATAATCGGATGCAAAACACTATATCATCACAATTAATCACAAATTCATCACAGCAGATTTCTAATAATGGTCTATATAACAATTTAAAAGGAAACAGTTTTTCAGAGAGGCCTCCAAATAAGCCCTTTACTAAGGGTGTATTTGGATCTACAGGGTATGATACCCTAAATGGCTCTGATATCATCAGGTTTCTGTTCTTCACAGAGCCACACCAACTTTGTAGTTGAAGGACAATTATTTACATTCCAGCAATCAGCTGTAAAGTACACAAAACACAAAAACAACGTTCCTTTATATTTAAGGCTTTTGTTAACCTAATAGTCATAAAAAAACAAGAACAAAAAAAAAAAAGAATTAAGATAGTTACACAAAGAGGTAAATCAAAATGCAAAACCAAGTCTGTAATCCAAAGACAGAAACCAAAGTCCAAAGCAGAATTTAAAACTCATTTAATCATAAAAACATTCAAAAGGTGGTGAAACCCCAACAAAAAGGGAGAGACCAACAAATAAGAGCATAAGGAAATGTGTTAAAATGCTTGTATAGAGCCCCTTGGGTTCCAACATATGAATAACATGGAAATAACTGACTGAATTAACACTAGAATTACCAGAGCCAACAAAAAAACTCGTAATTCTGGCCCACCTTAAATCCCTTCGCACCTCTCTGTCAGCGTCTTTTGTCTTCTAAATGTGCCGATAAGCAGCAAGCAGCCTGCTATACCATCCCCCCCCCCCTCCCCCCATCTC
Source organism: Erpetoichthys calabaricus (assembly GCF_900747795.2). Taxonomy (NCBI): domain Eukaryota; kingdom Metazoa; phylum Chordata; class Cladistia; order Polypteriformes; family Polypteridae; genus Erpetoichthys; species Erpetoichthys calabaricus. The sequence goes on from NC_041403.2 coordinate 61,860,384, forward strand.
AGAACGGGCAAGAAGTTCTCCCAGTTCCTACCTTGATTGATTATCTGGGAGTGGGCTACCCAAAATTGTAAGGGGAAATAATTTGATGTGTTTTGTGTCTACAACAATCTATGTAAACACATCATTAAAACAGAAACATTTTTCATGATTTAGTAATAAATAACAAAATGTAGACATGAACTGTATAATATGTGAAGGCTGATGGCCAAATATCAAATAAACAGTTTCACGAAAGGTACAAGAATGATACAACAGCTTCCATGGTGCTGTGGTTAGAACTGTAGACTTATAATTCGGAGGTCGTGAGTTTGAAACCAGCTGCCGGGCAAATTTACCATTTAGAGTAGTGAGCTGCTCTTTTAATATTTTTGTTAATATTATACAATAAAAACATACATTTGATTTGTGTCTGTAACAGTCAGTGTAAATTTATAGCACTTGTAAAAGTTAGCGTTTTATTCACTTTTACACTCTCAGTCATGATCACGATACAACATTCTCCCCACTCCCGCATATCTGACGTGGTTACTTTTTATCTGAAACTGGGAATAACTGTAGATGTCAGTGGTGTTTTGAAACAATGGAACTGGAAATTCTCTGATCTGGAGGGATAAGAGCTGACACACAAACGCTGGTGAATCTGCCTTCTTCGTATCTCACCGTCACTTGAATTTTTTTTATTGAGTGTTGCTCATACTGAATTAGTATGCGCCTTATGGTCCATGATGTCAAAGCCGCACTGACAAAAAAACAGAGACATAGGTATATATGATATTTGGAATAACTCATTTTATGACCTGTATAGTACATTTCGGAAAACATTGTGGCACGGATGCAACATTATTCATATTCATTCACATAACATCTTGCGGTTGTAATCAGTGACCGCGTGTTTTGCGTGTTTTTTTTTTTTTTTCCCGATCTTGCCAGTACCCACATGTTGCTGTATGGTGCTGTTTCTTTTGTACTCCAGGACATGCAGAGGAAAGAATAGTACAGAGAGGTCAGTTCAGCGCTATATGCAATCATCAGATTCAAATGTTAACAGTTCACACACAACCAAGGGCTGTCCTTTCTACGTTTACGACATGTGTACCTGTTGCAATGTACACACTTCTCTCTGTGCTGTGGTTACTATTACACTGAAGGGGCTGGGGAAGCGGCAGTCTTGAAACAGAAGCTTGTCGATGTTGCATCCTCTTTTGCTTTATCCATCGCCTTTTCTTGTAAGAAGCAATGATGAAGCTCCTCTGCAAAGTGAGCCATGAACACTCTTCTTTTCTCAGTGGCCCCTGTGCATGCCTTGCACAGAATATGTGATCACCGCCAAGTCAAGCATGTTATAGTGCAAACAACCGGCCACCTGTGTGCTTCTGCTCACACTAAATAAGCTCACGCCTTCTGGTGCACGATGTCAGCGCAGCACCGGGCAAAAAACAAACAGATAAATATATGTTACATTTTGAAGAAATCATTTTATGACCTGAATAGTACCAATCAGAAAACATCATCACACTAATGCAATATTACTGTATTTACACGTGTACCACGCGCACATTTTTTCCCGAAAATTAGCATTAGAAAATCAGGTGCGCGTCATACACAAGGAAATTTTTTTCTGTAATGTTTACTTCTGCTTGGGCTCTCTCGCTTGCTCGCTCTCTCTCTCTCTCTCTCTCTATCTCTCTCGCTTTCGCACTCTCTCTCTCTCGCTCGCTCGCTCCCTTGCGCTCTCTCTCTCTCTCTTTCTTGCTCGCTCGCACACTCTCCCTCTCTCTCACGCGAGCGAGGAGAAAGAAAAACTTTCATCATGCAAAAACAGAAAGGGCATTTCGCGGAAAACCTGCCCTAAATGCTTCCTATACAATCACAATGAGCACCGCACATGGGGCAAAAATTTTTTTCGCAATTTTCTTTGTAAAAATTAGGGTGCACGTATTACATGAGGGCGTGTGGTACATGAGTAAATACGATATTTGAAAACGAACAGCGTCAAATCAGCTGTAAATGTATGGCATTTCTAAAAGTTGGCTTTTTTTCAGTTTTATTCTCTCAGTCACATTCACGCTCTCCTTCGACACCCCCCCCCCCCCCCTTTCTGATTTGACTCTAACTAACAGCGCCAGTATAAATTCACACCCGATCTGATGCTGTTCGTTTTTATAGGTAGGGTATGATAACACAATACATCACTTGGTCTCTTGGTTACACAATACATCACTTGATCTCTATGTCATGTGATCAGTGACAACATAATGCATGTAAACAGTATAGTCATGGCCATCAAAAGACTGTCCCAAAATGGAGACAATCACCCAAAAGCAAAAAAGGTGAGTTGCCAGAACAATGACTTAACAGATAGCATGAATGTGCACAAATTTCAAAAATATCATAAATAAACTCAATTAAGTCCAAAATGCAAATTTATTACACTGTAAAGTTGGCTCAAACTATAATGCTCTCACCACCACCACTCTGCATACAGTATATCACATAAGACAGGGCTATTCAATTACAAATTCAGTTGGGCCAGATTGTCAAACCAAGAAGGTTAGCTGGGCCAGTCATTTTAGCGGCAAAGCAGCTCGTAATGACAAATTTTAAAACCAACACAAACAAATTTATTGAAAAACATAAGGTTTATTCGTTGTTTCTCTTTTAACTTTGGTCAGTTTGCAGAGCAAAAGGTGCATACAAAAAGAGCTGAATTAACAGAATCTGAGGTAGCCCCTATTTTTTCCACTTACAAAAGAAAAAAAACTGACCTAGGCTACATATCTGACCTATCTGATCACAAAGTGCATAAAACAAAATAGTGCACAGTAGTAGGCTATTAGAAATAACATTGTTTCCTTTTGAAACAAAATAAACAACTTGCACACATTTGACCCAGGAACATCTCAAAGTGCATAAAATAAAAAGTGCACAGTATTCACAACTATAACAACACTGAGGGAACATATTTTAAATCACCATGTGTGATTAGGCAATACAGTGTCCATTTTAGGACATCCTCCTCCCTCCGAAAAAACTCCATCCTTCCTACTCCCTTCGACAAAATATTCCTCCTCCCTGCGAGGAATCCCCAGTCTCCCCTCCTCCCTCCTCCCTCCTCTCTCCTCCCTCCTCCCTCCTCCATCCGCTCTCAGTTCTCCGCTGTCCGTTTTCCGCCATCCACCCTCCTATCTCCGTCATCCGCCTTCAGCTCTCCATCAAACCCAACACTCCCCCCGCCCCCTCATCGACATTTTCGTTAATGAAGTGACGTAATACTTCAGCTCCACCTTCTTCACAAGTTCATTAACCATGCCGCCCGCATACAAACTTAAAAGGTTTAAATAAAACAGAAATATATACCTTTATTTTTAACTTCCTTAACTTGTGGAGGGTGTATCCTGTAGCAAAGCCCTAACTTTTTTCACGAAAGCCCCTTTCAGTCAATAAGCCTTAAAAACAGGTGTAAAGATATTGACAACAAGCAACGCAAACCCACCAAGACATGGAATCGTTTAAATCAAGGTGCTGTGCTACCTTATTCCAGATCGGTCCTAAGGCGTTCGTATTTTTCAAAGCAGTTCTGGTTTCCATCTGCATCTGTAGCTGAGTTGAAAAACACCATCCCATACTATTAGTTAACGATTAACACATTTCTATATGTATTGTAAGCATACAATACAACTGATAATATGTTGCGCTTATTTATCTGGTGTACCGACATTTTTGCGTGGTTTGTGCCCTTCAGAATGAAAAAAGTTTGCATTTACCTTTTTAATAAAAGGCGAGCTTTTAAGCCTGAAAAATCACACCGTAAATGCACACGTTTAATTGCACATGTGTTAATATGTATGCTTAAACAATATTAAAAGACACTCAACAATTAACGTCATTTACTTTCGTTCCCACGTTTGAGTCGTGCTGTAAATTCTTACTGTGAAATATAATTGACAAATAATTTGGTTAATGAACTTGTGAAGATGGTGGAGCTGAAGTATTACGTCACTTCATTAACGAAAATGTCGATGAGGGGGCGGGGGGAGTGTGGGGTTTGATGGAGAGCTGAAGGCGGATGACGGAGATAGGAGGGTGGATGGCGGAAAACGGACAGCGGAGAACTGAGAGCGGATGGAGGAGGGAGGAGAGAGGAGGGAGGAGGGGTGACTGGGGATTCCTCGCAGGGAGGAGGAATATTTTGTCGAAGGTAGTAGGAAGGATGGAGTTTTTTCGGAGGGAGGAGGATGTCCTAAAATGGACACTGTACTGGTGTTTGAATATGTCGCTCAGAAAGCAGGCATTGGCCATGAAGTTGTCGTCCAGTATGCGACTCAAGTGCGTTTCTGCCTTTTTTTGCTTGCTGCCGCGGAGGAAAGTTATGATCTCTGCTTTGCCTTTGGACAGCCACCTCACGTCATTATGCAAAAGAAGGTCGTGGTGCTCAGCAGACATTTCTGACAGCAGCATGCGGAATAAGCGGTGTTGGAGGCTTGATGTGGAGCGAATAAAATTAATTATAGCCATAACGCTGTCCATTGTCATTTTGAGCGCCCCGCTTAGTTTTGCGCACAACACCGCCTGATGCACAATGCAGTGTAAGGAGATCAACTGAGGTGCAACAGTGGACCAACGTGCTGCCAAACCATTCACTTTCCCTGTCATGGACGGAGCCCCATCTGTCACAAGCATGCACACACGCTTCATATCCAGACCACTGTCTTTAAAAAAGGCGGAAATTTTCCCAAAGACTATATCGCCAGTTGTGTGTCCTTCTAACGGCAGTAGGCCGAGCAGCTCCTCTCGGAAGCATTTGCCATCAAAAAAACGGACATATATGCACAACTGAGCAGTATCAGTTTTGTCTGTGGACTCATCTACTGCTATAGACATAGTATCAGCTTTCATCAGGTCTCCTAACAGCGTTTCATACACATCTGCAGCAAGAATTTCAACCCTACGAATGTTTGAAGTATCTGACAGGGGTACGTTTTTTATAGCAGATACCACGCTCATTTTAATTTTATCGTCATTTATCACCTCATCCACGACAGCCAGCATACAGTCCTTCACAGTTTCAGAGTCTGTGAATGGCCTTTTCTTTTTTGCCAGTCTCCAGGAAACACAAAGGGATGCTGCAGTAGCTCTCTCTTGGGCTGTGAATGACCGCACCATGGTAGTACTGCTCCGGTTGTAAGATGCAATCAAACTCTGCACTTTTGCAGCCCTCTCTTGAGATCCCTCTGGAAAATTGGTGCGAAAAGTGTGGTGTTTCTCAACATGATGCCTCCGCACATTGTAATCTTTAAATACTCCAACGCACTCATTACAAATTAAACACATCCCAGATAGCAGCCGCAAGTGGGCCACATCTGGTTTAAAACTGGCACCTCTGGTTCACTTCTGGCAGCGGCATGATGGATATGGGCCACATGTGGCGCACAGTTTATGAATCCGCCAAATCAGCTTCCGGTACGGCATATGTGGGCCAGTACTGGGCCATTAGCATAGTTCTGCGATTGGATGCATGACTCAGAATAGGGCAGTGACGGGTCATGGTGAGGTGTCTTTAAAATAAAATGCAATATTTACAGTTAGCATATGTCAATATATATTTTTTTTTTCATTTCAAAATCGAAGATGGTGTGGTTAAGAGCCGGCTACAAAATGCATGTAAATATCACCCTGACCACGGAGTTTTTTTATTTATTTATTTGAGAAATCTCGTTTCTTTGTGACAAGTACAAACAAAAACACATCTCAAGGATGAAATATCGTGAACTTTACAAACTTTCTCCAAATTTTAAACACTATAAACGGCGGGCAGAATTTTCGACAAGTATCCAGCATCTGCCATGACTGCTTTCAGCCTTTTTGTGGATTCGAATTTTCTCAATCTGTGCTTAAAAAAAAAAAGGTAATTTCTTTGATTGAATTGTGGCCAGCCATTGAGATAATTATCAGACTGCCTTCTGACGTTCACGTTAGCCAATGAGGGAACACCTTGAGTGACGAACAGTTGCCCGTTCAGTCAGACACTAAAGTTTGTAGTTGACTGATGGTGAAGCGGTAAGTTAATATTCGATTATTTAATATATTATGTGTTGGTTATTATCGTTCATGTTAAAATGTTTATATTATGAAAAACGTAACCAATTAATTGCATAGTATGCAAGGTGCTGTAACGTGCTTAAACTGTTATATAAGCCATTTTAAATTATTCGGCGAGCTTTTTTTTTTTACTTAAATACTTATGATATCTAGATATTAAATATAATAAGCGGTGACGAAGGCAAGCAAGTAACGTTAAAATTCGGTATTTATTTTAGCACGTGATATATTAAGTTTTTAACCGCTTAGAAACACCGAGATTTTTCGCTGTTAGTGCGTTTAGTTAGCATGAGCGGAAGTGCAAACGTAAAAACCCGCGAATTTGAGTTTATTTTTATAAAGTGAAAGACGCACAATGGTGGAGGTGGCATCAGACTTAAACTTTGTTAAGGTATGTCTTGACAAATAATGAGTGCTCAATTGGAGCTTTTTACAATGTTCCAATCAGAACGAAGGCAACGTTTATCTCATAATGTAGTTTGTCACTGTATAAGCCTTGAATCGTAGCACTATGTATACGTTATATAAATAATATTTTCTTGTCCCTTTCTTTTCTTTTGCAGCATTGAACAGTAGTTGGGCATTGACAGGTATATTTTGGTATTTCATGGTAATATGGACAGGGCAAAATGGAATGTAAAACGCATTAATTTGAGAAAAAGGGCTATAAAGAGGGTGAATAAGTTGATAGATTCATTGGAGAATGAAAGGCAGGTTAGTGGTGGGATTGAAATCACTCACAGTGAAATACATGTGGATGAGATTCAAACTTCTCAGTTTGGTTGTTCTTGTGATGATTTGGAATCCAGTCAGTCAGAGAGTGACAGTGATGATAACTTTGATTGTGGGCAGAACGATTACCAGGACACCCTCCAGGCAAGTTTGAGAAATTGGGCTGTTCAGTTCAGTATCCCTTTAATTGCCTTATCTGCATTACTAACTATACTCAGAATTAATCATGCTTTTTTGCCAAAAGATGCAAGGTCCTTACTGAAAACTAAGACTGCTTACACAGTTGAAATGCTTGGTGGTGGTTCATTTCATTACTTTGGCATTAAACATTCTCTGAGAGCTTTCTTTGAAAAGGTATGGTCAACTGTTCCAAGTGGACACACTTTTAATTTGCAACTTAATTTTGATGGGCTTCCTATTTTTAAGAGTTCTTCACTTCAGTTTTGGCCAGTTCTTGGAATTGTTAAGAATTATATCAAGATTCCAGTTTTGATTGCATTGTTCTGTGGATGTTCAAAACCAAACTCACTTTCTGAATACTTGAGTGCTCTAGTTAATGAGTTAAAAACAATTGGAAAAGGATTTCCTGTGAAAGGAAAAACATTTTTCATCACTTTATCTTCAGTTGTTTGCGATGCACCTGCTAGAGCCTTTATTAAGGGCATAAAATCACACACTGGATATCACAGTTGTGATAAGTGTGTACAAAAAGGAGTATATGTAAACCACCGTATGACATTTCCAGAAACCACTGCAAGTCTTCGAACAGGTGAATCATTTAAAACATTAGATGATGATGCACACCATGTAGAATCTTCACCTCTCTCAGAAATCATAGATATGATTAAGGGATTCCCGCATGATTACATGCACCTTGTATGCTTAGGAGTAATGAGACGTCTCTTGGATTTGTGGATAGGAAGCAATGGCCCACTACAGTGCCGTGTTTCAGCCAGTCAAGTGTCGTTAATTTCTGATAAGTTGGTAGCGTTACGTGGTTTCATTCCTAACGAGTTTGCAAAGAAGCCCCGTTCACTTTTTGAAAGACTACGGTGGAAAGCAACTGAGTTGAGACAATTCTTATTGTACACGGGTCCAGTTGTTTTGAGAGAGATATTGCACTCTGAGGTGTATCAAAATTTCATGCTGCTCTCTGTGGGTATATACATTTTAGCAAGTCCTGAGTACTGTTCAACTATGAATGATTTTGCTAACTCTCTGCTAGTGGCATTTGTCAAGCATTTTAGTGAGTTATATGGTTCTGAGTTTGTCAGCTATAATGTACATGGGCTAACTCATTTAAGTCAAGATGTTAAAGTCCATGGTAGTTTGGATGTTATATCAGGTTTTCCATTTGAAAATTATCTAAGAAAGCTAAAGAAAATGGTTAGACGACCTCACTGTCCTTTAACACAGGTTATACGTAGGATTTCAGAGCTTGACTTCTTGCATTTAAATTCTGATTTTAGCATACACCCTCAAAAGAGGTTTAAAATGCAACATTCAGATGGTCCAGTTCCATTACACTTTGAGGTAGTACTCCAGTTTAAAGAGGTGGAGTTTAATGGATTTGTCATCAAAGTTTCTACAGGGGATTCCTGTATTAAAATTGACAATAAAATTGTCATAGTTCAAAATATAATTGTGCATGAAGACAGGGAATATGTTGTCTGTCAGGAATACCAACACAAGGCCATATTTTTTGAATATCCAATTGATTCTTCATGCCTGGGGATTTTTGTTGTGTCCAAGCTTTCCCCAAATCTTCAGTGTTTACCTATTGGTTCTGGCATGCTGAAATATGTCCGTTTGCCACTAGATGACAAATATCTTGTAATCCCCCTACTTCATATACAGTAAATACAGATTAATTGGTACAGTATTTTTTTTTTGTTTGTTTGTTTCTTCCTTCCTGTTGTGTTACAGAGTTCATAAGTGCTTTTTTCTAATTAGTTTTTTAAACTCTCATCACCCCACCACTTGCATTCTTTATATTCTGGACTGATTTATGGTGGTGTGTGAAGTTGCTAGGTAAGCAAATTTGATTATTTCAACTGTACAAATGAAATCATGTTTAACTAATATAATTTACTGTATATATTAATCATATGTATTATTATTGTTACTTATATTTGATTAGTAATTGTAAGCATGCATGCATGTTGTAAGTGCATTTATCAAGGACTTTTATAAATGTTTTAAAAAAATCTTTGTGTTTAGTAATTTTTGTAGGCTATGTATCACATTGTGAATTTTTCGGAATGCATTGAAGTTGAGTTGGTGCCATCCAATTGGGTATCCAATGGAGTGTGTGCTTGGCCACCATATAAAACTGGAGATATTCATAAGGCTATAATAAATAAAGAGCAGCCAAAAGAAAACTGGAAATCATTTAAGGTTGAAGTTATGTACACGACAGGTTTGTATTTATAATATTTGGTATAATTGTCATATCATGTCATCTTCCAGCCCACTATATCCAGAAAAGGGTCACGGGGGTCTGCTGGAGCCCATCCCAGCAGGGTGCAAGGCAGGAACAAACCCTAGACAGGGCTCCAGTCCATCGCAGGGTGCACACGCATACACACACTAAGGCCAATTTAGGATCTCCAAATCACCTAACCTGCATGTCTTTGGGAGGAAACCGGAGCACCCGGAGGAAACCCATGCAGACACGGGGAGAACATGCAAACTCCACACAGGGAAGACCCAGGACAGGAACCCAGGTCTCCTTACTGCGAGGCAGCAGTGCTACCACTGTGCCACCCTGGTATAATTGTATTCCTGAGTACTGTATATCCATATTATAGAGTAAATGCTCTTACATCTGGAATTTAACAGATAATTACAGAACTGCAAGACTGAAGCTTCCAGTTGCCGAAAGACACTCAGATTTGCAGACAGCAGAAGATGAAGAAGACGATGAAATTCCAAAAAGGACAAAAAGAAGGAAAATGTAAGCCTGAAATAGTTAATATGCTTGAACTGTAGCATCACCTGCCGACTGTTGCTTGTGTTAATACAGTGAATTTTCAAGCTGTAATACTTGATCTTTTAAAGAGAAAACACTAAGTTTAATGATCCAGTTATCTCATTTTATTTATATACTGTAATTTAATTTAGTATAACTACCACAAGGCTAATTCATGAAAATTTGTTTAAATTGGTAAAGCATTTTTTCTCATAATTGTACAGTTGTATGTTGTATAACTGTGTATTTTGTCAATAATTTCTTAATCTTTTCCCAAAGAGCAAACACAAGATTTGATAGTGATAGCGACGGTGATGTCTGTAGCAAACCCAAAAGCCATCTACCTCCACCACCCAAGATAACCCCTCCTCAAAAATTTTCAAAATCAACCACCAAGATATCTGCTGACCTTGGAGAACTTGGACGAAATGCAAAATCAATGTGCAGGATGCATCAACCTGACAGTGTTCAGCTACATTCTGAATGTAGGTCCACTGAATGTGGAAGATGCACTCAAGAAATGAAAAGCCTGAGAAATTATTACAAAAATCAAAGTGCATCTACAGTGGAAGAGCACCTAACCCCAGAGTGTGTGGAAATTACAAATACTGCATTTAGACACTGGTCTACCTCACAACAAAATGATGGACCAAATCAAGACATTAATGGCCGTAAGTGTTTTATCTCAGTTTCTCTTTAATATAGCTGCCTCTGTGTTTGTCACTTTAAATAAAGCCCTGATAACCAGACTCAACTGTGAAGCACGAAAATAATTACCCTAAATGTTTTACATTTTGAGTAAAAGAATTATGAATCTGTGCAACTTTGTGTGTGTATTTAATGTTTCTCACAGGACCCACTTTTCATTACCTTTATTCATTAATACAGCTAAATTGATTTTACCTTCTCTTTTCATTCCACGTCCCAAGAGCCAGCTTCTGTAGCCGAGGATCGGACCGCTAAGGTCCCCGCCTTCAGCCACCACCCAACTCTCACTGCACCCGACCTCCTTGGCCCCTCCCATAGGTGGTGAGCCCATGGGAAGGGGGACTCACGTTGCCTCTTCGGGCTGTGCCCGGCCGAGCCCCATGGGTGCAGGCCTGGCCACCAGGTGCTCGCCTTCGAGCCCCACCTCCAGGCCTGGCTCTAGAGGGGGGCCCCGGTGACCCACGTCCAGGCAAGAGAAAACGCCGTCCCAAGTTTTCATTCATCATAGAAGGTTTTCAGAGTAGAGCCGCTGCTCCTCCACATCGAGAGGAGTCAGATGAGGTGGCTCGGGTATCTGATCAGGATGCCTCCTGGACACCTCCTTGGTGAGGTGTTCCGGGCACGTCTAACCGGGAGGAAGCCCAGGGTAAGACCCAGGACACGCTGTAGGGACTATGTCTCTCGGCTGGCCTGGGAACGCCTTGGGATTCCCCCGGAAGAGCTAGAAGAAGTGGCCGGGGAGAAGGAAGTCTGGGCATATCTGCTCAAGCTGCTGCCCCCGTGACCCGACCTCAGATAAGCGGAAGAGAATGGATGGATTCTCTTTTCATCTGTTTCCTTTATTTTTCCACTTTTCATCATGCCAATTTTTAGTTTACATTTCATCCCCTTTGGTAAATGTCTGTGACAATTATGATCTTATTTTGTTTGATATTAATTTTGTGGTGTTTGTACATTGTTTTAGCCATTCTTCGAAACATTCTGGTTAAGCAGGAAATGATGATGGAGCAAGTCAAAGTGATTTTAAAAACCGTACAAGACCTACATGAGAAATGCTGTAGTGACAGTGGTTCAGATCCAGTGCTGGAAAAAGACATTCTTCCACTTCAAGATCTCACATCCATGCAACAGCTTGAAAGTGACCTAGCGGTTGGTGGAGATTTAAAAAAAAAAACTAGTAAGGAAGAACTTTTTTAATAACAACTGAAACATATACCTTCAAACAACGACAGCTTCAAGTTGTATTGTCTTAAATGCCCAAATGGCGCTCATCAGATATGCACAAGCTGTGATGTGTAGTCAAAATCGTAGGCATAGTTAAAAAATAAATATATTGTTAATTATTTAAGTCAGAAAAGCTTTTAACAGTCTACAACATTACATTTTTAAAAGGACTGAAAAAATTCCTATCCGAGCATGGTTGTCAGTTTTTGGGAGTATTGAAGACTGCTACTGTAGTCAAATCTTTGTTGAAAATTAAATGAAGTGCTCATAACTTGACATGTCTGACCACAGATAACATCTGTAAAGGCCGTCAGTATTGGGCATGACAATATGCTAAAGGACTGTCAAAAGCTTTTTTTTATTTGACACTGCTGGCATATCATATCAAATGGTGCTTGGAGTCCCATGTCCAAGTTTACCCCAAAGATTCAGCATGTACATTTTATTATATAGCTCCACCTATATTAGCTTTATTGGAAAGCTACCTAAAAACATAGGTGCTTGAACTTCTAGTATATTTTACTTTGTTGCTTGTTCCGATTCCTCCTAATGTTTCTATTGCATCGAGCATTTTAAGAAGTTATGAACTCCAGTGAATTATTTTTTTTTCTTTCTGTAAACCTTTGGCAGATTACATTGCTTGGGATTCAAGGAGGCATTGATGTGAGAGACACGGTGTGGAGAATCATGAGGCAAACTTTCACCAATTCATTGGCCAAACAACTTAACTGGAGGGGAATAAATGGAAAAACATGTTTTCATAGCCTTCACATTAAGGATATTGTGATTGGTGAGTATTTATAATGATTTCAATATGCATACACTGCCATTTAAAATGAAGTAACCTGTGACTGAAAATTTCTGTGAGATGAGTATCTTTTTGTTGTTTGTTTACAATAAATCAAGCTATTAAAGATAAACTATATGCATTATGACCAGATAAAAAGTGTACATGTTCTCTGCATTAACCATCTTAAGTTTCACATTGACATGGACAATAGTTCCTTATTAAATGTCACTTTCCTTGTCAGAAACTACTGTTTGAAAAAACCTTAACACACAAACACTTTTTTAATAGCCAGGTCAAGATGTAAACAAACTAAGTGGCTGCTCAGGGCCCTCCGGCCACCAAGGAAACCCCAGTTGAATGGGGGGGGGAAAGATCTAATGTTTAATATTCAACATTAAATGAAATATATCAGGCAAAATACTAAATGGTGTTAAAAAATAAAGGGAAATTATAGCCATGTATGATAACTACTTTACTTTATTTTCCATATACAAGTTCTTACATTAGGAATTTGTCATTTTTGCATACCCCAGCTTGTTCTCCAGAGACACAGAGAGAGGGAAAGAAGCTTTTGCATCAGAGTGCAATCTATTTGTACAGAATAAAATTCTACTTTGGGTCTTAAAGTCTTCAGCCAGCAGTGATGCTAACCTGTAATCGGGTTAAACATTAGTGATAAGCAATTGGTCATGTTTGTGAACTAACTACAGGGAAGTATTTAAAGCCAGTCATTTAGGCAGTAACGAATGCAAATACTGTATTGTACAAATCTGTAGTTGTAAATATTGTTTCTTGTCAGAATACAACTACATTTTATATAGTCGCTTTGTTTACTGAAAATAAACAACAAAGACATAGCCTGCACTTGCAGCCTGTTTCTTTACCATTATGGTTGGATGCAGTCAATGCTCATGTCTGACAAATAACCAAGTATCAACTGCTGATTGACTCAGACTGTATAATGACTGTTCTTTAGATGCAGTACGAAGAAACTCTGTAACATCAAGAGCCACAACTCAGGAAATAGAAATGTGGATTAAGAGATGGCTTCATCTGGCTGCAGATAGGGATGGAGGAAGACGAGCAAGAATGGAGCGTCAGAGGAAGAACAGCTATCAAGAATCAGGTGAGCACTATCAACCCTCAAACACGTCTAGTAAGAAGTTAATTAGGAAATTGTATAATTTCAAGTAACTGATCAACTGTTGATTTCTTGGCTGCAGGTGAAATGCATGTTCTTTCAAGTCATCATTAAGACCAGCCTTCTAAACCTTTGCTGAGGACAAGCTGGACAAATGTGATACCTTGATCTGCCACAACCTTCCCAAAGAGATTAGTGCTCATTCAATGCTTTCTGAGTTCTAACATCAGGCACCATCTGGAACTGTGTGTAATAGTGGGTATCCAATCATGGACTTTATAAAATTAATGTTTGTACATTTTGTTGACTGAAATTTTTACCATCACTGTTTGATACATTCTTGTTTTGTGCTTGTTTTAAAGACTTACATTTAGGAAACCTTTCCCTGTTTGTTTATTTAAATAATTCATTGTGCAAGACAACAGTTAAAATTAAGTTCAATATGTAAAGTAAAAATCTATTTTATAATATGTGTATCTCACCTATGTGATGTTTTTTAGGCACATACAGGCTTATTTGTTATTTTTCCATGTGTATGCTCACATGATTCATAAGAAAATGGTAATGTAAAACTGTATAAATTGTAAATGTATTATAGACTATTTTGTCATGGTGGTTTATTTATTTGGATATGTCAGAAACGCAAGGAACTTTGTTTTGTTTGTTTTCTATATAAATAAAACATTTACTTTTATTATTGTCACATCTACAAACTTTAGTATTAGTAATTTTGTTACTGATTATGTAATGCAGATTCAGGATTGTTCTGTTTGTTGAAATGCATTACACTGTATATGACAATAAAATGTAATAAGTTTAAATATGCGTATTTGGGTTTGTTTGTTCATATTAAAGATATGCAGTAGATAATAGTCGGATAGCATATCTGGAAAGTAAGAGTAAATAATTGGTATTTAAATAAGTAATAGTGTAACTTAAAATACTATATACTATTATACTATGTAATACTATAGTCATATAGAATATAGAATAGTATAGAACTATATAGTATAGTATAGTATATAGTTATAATATTATTTACTCCATATTTACTACTACTTATAATTATATTACTAGGGTGTATAATTATATTTAAATTATAAATTATATATTTATAATTTATAAATTATATACAATTATATTAATTATATATTTAAATTATTTTAATTATATTTAAATGAGCAAAGTGAAAATCTGACCTGTGGCCCACATGAGGCCCAGTTAATTTTCATCTGGTTCAGTGCTGGGCAGACTTCGGCAGGTTTGGCTGAGTTTTGGCTGAGTTTTAATTTTGTTTTGGCTGGGATGCGGCATCCGGATGTGGTCCACTCTCTTGCCATCAATCCATGTGGTAAGTGGGCCAGAAAGTCCTAGCAGAAGTGGACCAGATTTGGGCCAGATGAAATTTGCTATCTGGGATTGGTTTGGCGTTTGGATGTGGCGGTAAAATAAACAAGTATTTGTCAGTCCAGGCAGGGTTAAATTTACGGTTTTCATTGGCAATTTTACGTTTCAGTGTTGAGAAAGACATATTGATAGTAATCTAAGCTACTACCGGCACGCTCTGCATTGTTTGCGTGTTGCAGGCTACGTAATTTACGTAGGAATGCGTGTTTTTGGCAGGACCATAGACATAATAAATACTTTATATTTATATTAATATACTATATATTTATATTAATATAATATATATATATATTTATATAAAATTATATTAAATAACAATTTATGAATAATATATATTAATTTATTATCTATGGGCGGAACCACGGGCTGGGTCACTCGGAGGTTGATTCTGGGCCACATGTGGCCCGCGGGCCGCCAATTGAATAGCCCTGAATAAGATATCAAGTTCTTCTGTACCTGTAATAGGAGGAGGCCCCTCATGGAAGCCCTTCATAAATGGAATATGTACAAAGATGCCAAAAATGAACATGTTTGATGTAAAGAACAAAACAGGAACACATAGGCCCTCTGTTGATATTCCTGAACAGACATAACCATGTGGTAGGTTGGCTAAGCCTCTTGCCCACCTCACTTTTTAGCCTCCCATCTCTCTCTCTCTCTCTCTCTCTCAGGCTAGCCTCTTCCTAATTAAGACTTCACCATGAACTTCCTTTCTGAATTCAGACTAAAGCCCTTACAAGATTAGTTTTACACCAGAAAGTGGGGTAAATTCAGTGACTGAAGTGTGCCAGTACGCCTCGGTACTCTGTTCAAGCATTTCCTCTTTCCTCACATTTAAGGAATGCTTTCCAGTGTGTACCATCATTTCAGATAACTTTAGGAATCCTTATTTATAACAACAATTTCTCTGTTCCCATGCATTGCCCACCAGCCACTCCTCCCTTCGCTTTTTGATATAAATTAAGCATACTGGATCATCTTTGGACCTCCAACTCAACCCCCACTATTCAGCGCACACTACAGGGAGTACTGGCAGTTGTTATTTTTCCATTTTAGGCAATAGGCAAAGTAAATATTACTGGAATTCTTCTGGAATTTTACTACTACTGAATCACTCCAATGATAGGAATTTACTGACATGTCAATTCGTCTGGGACCAGTTTAACTTGGGGTAATTTTTTTACAGACTTTTTATTGAAGGTAAAAGTCTCAGTAATCTTTACTGAGACATGAACATTGTCACACACATGCGAGTAGGAGGCAGCTAAAGGACCTGAGTAATTGCAATACCACCACTGACCAAGGGGTGGCAGAATGTGCTGACGGTCTTTCTCAGTTACTTGCAGACCGTTCCCAGGTAATCCAACCAGGTTCCGGAACCCTCGATGACATAACTTCTGGGTCTGGACCCAGAGATGACATCACTTCCGGTTCTGGCCCTAAAGATGACATCACTTCCTGAGCGAGCCTGTAAAGCCGCCATCTTTCTTGTCTTAAGTCAGTTCTGTTTTGGAATCAGTTGTGTGAACATCTCTGTTCAACAACTTCAACTTTTGCAGCCAGGATATATTATACAGGTGTCTGCCCCAAACCTTTATCATCCATCCATCCATACTACTATATCCTAACTACATGGTCACAGGGGTCTGCTGGAGCCAATCCCAGCCAACACAGGGCATAAGGCAGGAAACAAACCCCGGGCAGGGTGCCAGCCCACCGCAGGGCACACACACACACACCCTAGGGACAATTTAGAATCGCCAATGCATCTAACCTGCATGTCTTTGGACTGTGGGAGGAAACCAGAGTACCTGGAGAAAACCCACGCAGACACGGGGAGAACATGCAAACTCCACGCAGGGTGGACCCAGGAAGCAAACCTGGGTCTCCTAACTGTGCAGTGCTACCCACTGCGCCACCATGCCACCCAAACTTTATCATGTCTCATGGTATTCTTTATCACAACATTTAACTTGTAAATACTTATGGACATGAGGAATTTGGACAGGACTAAAATAATACAGGTCCTCCAGTAATAATTACTCTACCCTTCTTCATGATGTAAAATGAATCCCGTCCAAATAAGGCACTTAAGAGTAACCCCCCAGGGGCATGGGGTACACTACTTGTGCTGCAAAGACATCAGACCAGAACCTCACATAGCTATCTCAGGCTTCTTTGTACATATTAGTCTTTAAGAAACCATAATGGGCTATGCGTCTTGGGCAGCATTCACACTGCCTGCCTTAAACATTCAACATCTTTCCACTTCTCTTAGGCTAGAAGCTGAAGGTTTGCAACTCCAGTTACGTCCAAACTTTAAAAAGGCAATATGATCCCATGTCTTATGACTTCCTACCAACCCTCCTTGACCTTGCTCTCTGTCTCTCTCTCTCTCTAATTTTAATGTTGGTGAAGAAAATTATTACTTTGAGTAATATTTATTTTTTATAATTCAAATAAAGTTCTTTGGAAGAGGTTGGATTACTTTCTAAATAAAATGTATTATTATTATTATCATTATAATTATTAAGAACTGATTAATATCTATTTGGCTAGTAAGAGATGTGACACTGGGTAAAAATTAAGGAAACATTTGTGGGACCAGAGGTCCTGAATAAGAAGAAGAGCAAAATGAGGATTCAAAATTTACGCCTCTGTGGTCATATGCAAATTCAATTAGCCATAACTGCCTAATGCAGTTACATTAAGTTAGATTTGATTTAAACAATTGTCAATAATGATCAAAGAAAAACCCAAGATTTTACTTTACTACAATTGAAAGTGTTGCATTTTTTGTGGAATGTAGACAATTTTAGTTTAATGTAATTATTGTCTGCGGTGGGTTGGCACCCTGCCCGGGATTGGTTCCTGCCTTGTGCCCTGTGTTGGCTGGGATTGGCTCCAGCACACCCCCGTGACCCTGTGTTCAGATTCAGCGGGTTGGAAAATGGATGGATGGATGTAATTATTGTTATTTTAGTTTTTTATTGTTACATGATACAACACAAAACATTAAGACTTTGTTTAAAACAAAGTTAAAAGCATTAAAAGCTAAACATCTTAAATCATTTATAAGCTACACATTTTTACTGGACAAAACTGATAGTGCCAGCTTTCGGCAAAGCACAGCATTTAGCATGAAATAGAAAAAATATCCATTTTTTCTCTTCAGTACTATTTTATAAAATTATCTTCTAATAGGAGTTCAGTATATTTCCCCAGTGTGCTAAGGAATGAAAGAAAACAATGAAAACTGATAAATATGTAAAGGCACATATTCAAAGTAATTTGTTTTGTAAGCAATACATAGTTCCTGCATAAAGTACTGCTGAGGAATGCCCTCAATATCTTTTATTTTTAGCATTACTTAGTTCGAGATAGTTCTTTATCTGTGTGGAGTAACCATGGAATTTGGAAGGTCCCTGAGCCCAGTCTGTGCTGGTGACAGAGCATGTTGAAAGGGTCTGAAAATTAGAGGTTGCTAGAAAATGAGACAGTGTTCACACCATTCGCCTATGCACTTGTCACATATGTGTTAACCACCATTAAACTAGGATGAGATTGGCACTGTTATTATAAGAATAAAAGGAATGTCTACGTTTTATAATATCTTGGTAAGCTCTAAAATGGCACTTCGGAAACCCTAGGAAAGGATGTTACTGACTCCTTGTAATTAAATGGTACACAATTAATGTAGATACATGTCTATGTAGGAGATACTGCTTGTACATTTGGCATAAAGTATTGTTTATAAAGCAGAAATACACAACATAGTTGATTTCCTATGCTGCAAGTGGATTTTAAACATGGATATGTTATAACTTACTAGAGCTGCTAGTGATGCTCTTAGTGTTTCTTTTTAGCATTTGTAGAAATATTTATAATTGGCTATTACAAAGTTTCTCTTATTGTCCTCATCTTCTCTGAGTCTTGTCATGATGTTGCAGTCACATATCCCTCTAGACCCAGGGGACAAAATGTAATTATTATCAACATCATCAATATTTGACCGTGCTGAACTCCTCCTCTAGGAAGGTGTTGAAGAGCAAAAGAAGTCTATGTAGAAATAATGTACATTTTGTTTTCATTTTCTTTGTTGGCATTGATGAATAAAATCATACTATTACTATGAATTATTTACATTAAGTTGAAAATGTAAAATATCCTATGAAATTATTTCACAGTGTTTAATTATTCAGAGATTTGTTTTGGGATTTTGCTTTACTCTCTTTATAAATGTCTACAATTCTCAGGAATTGTTAAAGGATTTCCACTATGTAATAATAAACTGACTTGAATAAACCAGTTGGGGCAAAAGACTGCAAAAACAAGATCAGTTAGCAATCAGCTAATAAGCCAAAATGTAAAGGTCTGTGCTTATTCTTGTGCCAAGGAAAACTAACTAAAAGCATCGTATTAGCAGTTATTGTTGGTGAGGATTAAATACACTAAATTAATAATGATGTGTACTCCAAGACGTGTACTTCAAGCCATGTTCAAATTCTGTTTCCACTCTATGAAAAATATATATAGGCGGAGTGGTGGTTCTGAGGCTAGGGATCTGCACTGGTAATCGGAAGGTTGCCGGTTCGAATCCCATTAATGCCAAAAAAGAGACTCAGCTCTGTTGGGCCCTTGAGCAAGGCCCTTAACCTGCAATTGCTGAGCGCTTTGAGTAGTGAGAAAAGTGCTATACGAGGGGGGACCCAAAAATAACCGGAATTTTGTTGTTGTTAGGTTGGTACTTGTAGTACGTGGTTGGGCCGCTAGGGCGATCTAGTTACACTCCTCACAAGTCAGTCTGCCAAGTGCCATCAGTCTGGAAGGTTGTGCTTGTGTTCAGTGAATTTTTTTGTAAAAGTAGGTTGCGCAACAGTGTGAGAAGGAAACGCCCTGATCTGTGGGAGTCGGGCGATTGGTTCTTTCATCATGACAACGCTCCATCTCACACTGCTCTCAGCATTCGCCAATTTTTGGCAAGAAACGGTATGACAACCCTGAACCACCCACCCTACTCACCGGATTTAGCTCCGTGTGATTTCTTTTTGTTCCCTCGGATGAAAAAAGACTTGAAAAGAAGGCGTTTTGCTGACGTCGAAGAGGTAAAACAAGAAATGACCAGAGCATTAATGGGCATTACTTCAGACGAATTTAAAAAATGTTTTGAACAATGGAACAAACGGTTAGATAAGTGTATTTCCGCCAATGGAGAGTACTTTGAAGGAGACTAATTGTAGTTTGTACAGAAAATTAAATTAAACACGTTTTAAAAATATTTCCGGTTATTTTTGGGTCCCCCCTCGTATAAATGCAAAGAATTATTATTATTATTATTATTATTATTATTATTATTATATGTAAACAAGTGTGCAATATACCTGTCTTCATACAGTTTCCTGGGAAAATGTTCATCCTGATAAGATGCTATGCAAAATTAAATGTAAGGCTCAGATAAAGGGTACTCTGCAGAGGAAAAACTTCACCATTTGCAAGAAGACAAAAACTTCTTTTTAACACGTACACAAGTTCTCATTATCTAGGCATTTTCCAAATTGGCCTAAAGGACTGCTCAACCCAAAAATTATAGTTTTACTTACCTAACATGTTTTGTAGTAATGACTGAGGAAAAAACTTAATCTCAAAGTTTATGATATGATACGACCCAATGGTGACAAGCAAGCGATATGAAAGAAAAAAATCTCACGTTATTTGAACTTGCCAGTTAACTAGTTGCAAAACACAGGTATTTGTGCAAAAATATTGGTAAATACTCGCTTCTGCAAACAGCATATTTCATAAACAGGGAACACAAGCCACACAAGACTGACTCTTTTGAAATGAAGACAGAACTTTTTGACCAATGAAGGAAGGGGAGAGGAGGATCTTCAATTCTAAAACTCAGTCCCATGTGAATTGTGTTTCCTGTTTATGACATATGCTGTTTTTTCTAGACGTTTCTTCTGGTCATACTTAAAATGAATAACAAGTCCTAATTGTGGCATTGATCCATAACATCATTCACACACACAGAGTCATTCATGTCAGGCCAATATAGAGTTCATAAATTATATCTTTTGGATGTTGTGGGGAGGTGAAGGAGGGTGGGCTCAGTGCAGACTTCCTGAAGAAATGCACACTTGGTCACAAGAAAAACATGCAAAAGTACAAACAGAAAGTCACTGGGACAGAATTTGAACAAAATCTTTGAGACCTCATTGATACATATGGCCCAGTTAAACTAACCTGCATGATGTCAAAGGAAATCAGAGTACCTGGATAATAGCACTATAGTCACTGGGACAACAGACAATCTCCATACTAACGGCAAACAGAAGCCCAAATCAATGAAGCTATGAGGCAGCGGCACTAACCACTGTGCCACATTTTCTAACCAAATTTGGATTTTTATCTTATTTTCTTGTGCAAAACATTGCTTTGCCTAATTTTGAGTCTCTTGTGTACTTGTGTCAATTGTGCTACCTCATGCTCATTACACTCCTAATGAAGTCAAACGTTTTAATGAGAATACTGTTGTTTAAATTATAAAACAGAGAACAGTTGAGATTTGTACTGTGACTCCAGTATACAGGGAATTTCTAGCCTTTATGTCAAATGAAAAAAGTTGAACAAGGCTATAAATTGTAACCATAGTTCTACACAAGACAATGGATATTCCCAGTCCAGTACTATAGATTGGAATATTTGTTAATTAAAGACTGAGTTGGTCTCTGCAACTTTATGCAGAATGCAGTAATCCAGCAGTCACTCAAGGATGTTATGCCTCAGTGTATACATACCGGCCCCTTATGGCTTGTCCTAGTTTTCCAGTCTAGCATGTGTTGTATGCCAGAATTGTATTCGTGCTACGAATGTTTACTTGTGGGAAACTAGCGAGTAATTAGAAGGTACTGTTTTGATATTACGTTAACTGTAAGAATTGTTTTGAGTCAGGGAAATGTTATCTCTTAAATGGGATGTCTTATCACCCTTTTTAATTACAATTTTAATTTGTCTTCATTAATGCCCAAATTAAGGCATTGTTAGTACAACAACCAAAACAGTAGAAAAGCTAAAGCAATTATCTGTTAAGCTAGCAAAACTCAAGACAGTTTAGCTATTTATGAGACAGCACCCAAAATAATTAATGTAAAAAAAAGCTTTTTTTTAACGAAAAGGATCACTTTATTTACAAGCCATTGTAAAACATGACTGTCTTTTAAATCAGTTTGCTTTCTAAATGTGATAATCCACTTATTCAAAAAATAACAACAACCTTGCTGTAGTAGTGAAGTGGAAGTTAACCTCAGGTAAAGTACCTAATTGGTTTATTGTATAACATTTTTGAATGTTTTTATATGTAGATTGACCCACAAACCCAGCACTGGTAAACAGGATGTTGGCCGAGTCCTGGAAAATAGCAGGATTTAACAATTAATGTACCTGTTTAACTTCTTGATAAAAAACATTCTCATTTAAATTAATTAGTTCTATATTGCTTAATAATAAAAGAAAACTACCTACATTAAACTTAAAGTCTAAATTGTTTTTTCAAGCAAGATATGGAAAAGTATTTTAGGCAGTTTATTTGTTCATGTTCTGTTTTTTTTTGACAATATATTCATGTGAAAAATTAAGTACACTCCATGGAAATTACTGATTTTTATATATTTGAATATATTTGAATGGGCAAACATTAGATCGTTGTGGTGTACTTATTTTTACACATGGCTGTTGTAGACGTTATAATAAATTGCATTGTTGGTGACAGTTTGCCAGTAAGCAAAGAGTTGCATTGAAATGGGGCCAGCAAGACTCAAAAATGTAAAATAAAACCTGCATTGGCAGGAAGGATAAAAGTAAATTGTGTAAATGTATTGAATTTCAGGGATAGGTAACAGGTAGGCGTAATAAGGGTGGGCAGAGAATGAGAGGTGCAGCCTTGGAACAAACATTTCCCTATTATGGGGGAGGACAGGTGCCAGAGATGACTGGCTAAGTATGATGAGAAGCAGTGGAGGGGTGGCAGGAGGGCAGAGTACCTCTTGAGTGACAGAGAGCAGCACATCGTCACACAGTGGGACCATATTGTACTTTTAATGGTAGAGAAAGGTAAGGGCCATTCACAATCTTGCAATTTGCTTAGGGGCAAACCCTATTCTCTAAATGAAGAACTGAGACTGTGTTGCCCTTTAAAATCAGGTCGCCAAAAAGCAGGTTCTTTTAAGGCTACTGAAAGTTCAGGGATGTAAGGCCATCAGTAGTTGCTATGGAGTGTTAAAGTCGTGTGGCAAAATAACTAAAGACATACTGCCTCTGGCCCTGGAAGTAATCAAGTGGCCTGGTCAGAAGTGACCTTAGGAGTAGGTTTAACACCACTTCACACCAGATAACTAATTAGCTTAGCCTCAGGAAGTGTCAGCAACACATCTGGCCTTTGCTTGACCCATTCTGTTTTGTTTTCCTTATTGTATCAGTGTATATTATCTTTTTTCAAATATTTTATCATTCTCTGTATTTCTAATACTAGATGCCTGCATTTTGTGGCTGTGGTGCATTGCTAGGCTAACATGTCGTGCACCTGAGCAGCACTTGAACGTGGCATGATTACAAATTGAAAAAGGGGTTGCACATAGCAAAGTGTATTAACGTTAAGACCTACATATTGTATATTTCAATGACTTGAAAAAATCAAAATAATTATTTTTAAAGAATATTTAAGGATTTAGTTTCAGTTAGCATATCAGTTTTGACTGTTCTTACCCTCTTGTAAAAAGAAAGACAAGTAAGTACTGATGAAAGGATACAATTTTGTAATACAATTACAAAACTTGATAAAAATCATTTACTAAGTTTGAAAACTTCAAACAAGAGAATGATGAAAACACCTCAAAAAGCAAATTGCTTGTTAAATACAATTGTTGATATGTGCCATACATTAAGCAGTGGTCATCTTATGACACAACTCAAGACATGGCATGATTAAGCAATTATTATTTTGAAGCTTTGTGGGGTTAGTCTTAAAAATAATGTTATACTTCATCTTTTCGTATTAACATTATAAAACTCAATTAAATGACTGTATTAAAATATTGCATTATATCAATTTGGCAATTCGTACTATCATGAAAAACAATTGATCACATCTATAATAAATCAGGAATCTTGTGGAAATGTATGAAAAACACTTATATGAACTCAGAGCCCTGTGCCTGATTGAGAATTACAAGTGCCCAGCATCACAAAAAGAAGATGCAAGAGTCATAAAAAGGTTAGGGGCAGCAACCCGTATAATATTCCCTGGCTGCAAAAAGGGCTAATTACTAGCACTGATGTGCTCAGTACAGAGTCCAAAACAGAACTGATGAGTTTTGTAGAATAAATGGCTTTAAAGGCCAGAAAGGGAAGTGAAGTCATCGAGGGCGGAAGCAGAAAGGTTCTCCTCCATAGGTTCGGAATCAGACGTGACATCATCAGAAAGCCCGGAACCGGAAGTGATGTCATCAGGACCAGGCGGAATTTCACGTGAACGGTCTGCAGGAAATCGAGAAAAAGGGTCAACGCACTGCGCCACCCCCTGGTC
The DNA here is from genome assembly GCF_900747795.2 of Erpetoichthys calabaricus. Taxonomy (NCBI): domain Eukaryota; kingdom Metazoa; phylum Chordata; class Cladistia; order Polypteriformes; family Polypteridae; genus Erpetoichthys; species Erpetoichthys calabaricus. The sequence goes on from NC_041403.2 coordinate 61,885,039, forward strand.
TGGCGTGGAATTACTCTCATTTAGACCCTTTAGCTGCCTTGCATTCGCACATATATGACACCAGTCATTTATAAGCTGAATACATCCATCCATCCCTCTTCCTAACCTGCGCATCCAGGGCAGGTTCTCGGGTGGCTGGAGTCCATCCTAGCAATTATTATGTACAAAGCATGAACAACACATGGACAGGGTGCCAGTGTATAAGATGAGTGGTAATTTAAATTATAAACCTACCAAAAATTACAGTAGATGTAGTTTAGGAGCTTTAATTGCATTTTTCCATCTAGTTTTTCTTTTTATAAGAAAGACCCACGAATATTATCTGTAATGGCCATTAATAACCCTTATTTGGCTTGCTGTCAAAAGCAGTTAATATGTCATTATCAAAGAGAAGTTGAAAATCTCATGAAGCTAACAATACATAACCAGTACATATAAACAATGTTTACTCAAGTCCTTGGCTGAATTTTACCATTGAAGTCTACCATCAGTTGCTAGATCTTGTTGTAAGCTCTGCAGTAACTACCTTTGCAACTTAAACTTCTATTACATTACATGACATTTCCAGTGATTTTCATTTCCTTCATCTCAGCAAGTCAGAGGCAGTTGGTGGTGCAATTCCTTGAAACTGGCTGCATAATATGACATACCAACAACTCTGTCCAACTAGTCTTGGACTTGCTCAGAGAGCTTTGAATTTGTCTTTAGTCACAGTAGCAGGCTCTGTGTGCATGAGAGGTGACAAGCAATGAACGCGCATCTGGAATTACAGTGCAGAGAATGCAGAGACAAAGGAATAAGGAACATGGGTGTTTTGGACCTCACAAATAGAAGAGAAGCTCATATGCCTCATTGTGTTTTACATTCTACTGAATGGAAAAAAAAAAAGAACAGAGATCGAGGCTGAATTTGCTGTAGCTGTTAACCCTTTGTACATGCATGCTTTTGGCTTAAATTGACATGGATCACCAAACGTGGTTAGGAAATCTGACATACCCTGTGGCTAGAAGTGGCATAATGTGATATCGGTTTTAAATAGCAATTGGGATCACTGTAATTTTCTTGTGTAATTATCAAAAGTAACTATTTGGTTGAGAAGGGCATCCTGTGTAAGTTGCTGAAAAAGGAGCTATAGGGCTGGGGGATAAAAGATAGAATCAAATGTTTTCAAGTGTTTGTGTACTAAAAACTGAATCGAGAAGATAAGAGAACAATTCAGATGGTCATCTGACAGATAAAATATAAACAAAATGTTTATCTTCAGATGGATACTTAGGTTTTGCTGCTTGTAAGATGATAGAGAATATTCTGTGATCTCAAGTTTATCTACATTCCAACTGAACCAATACTGTACTGATACTTCACGCTTTTCATCACGTTTTGAAAATAGAGATTTTATTGAGGTTTAAGTATTCTCAGCTCACATCATGACTGTGTTGCTGCACATTTAACACTTTCAATTTGCAAGGGTTCTGTTTATACAAAAGGGCCAGTGCAACAAAAAATGCAAAAGACTTTCTGCTCATTGTGATGTTAATCTAAACACAGCAGTTACTAGTAATAACAGAGTACAAGTAGCCTTTAATAAGTTTAAAACCAAAAGGTCTAAATGTCACTTTTCCTGTCACAACTGAACACAATATTTCCATGGCTGATTAAATCGAAATCCACACTTTGCATACGCTAATTGTAATATAATTAACACTTGACATGGACATAGGTAGAAGTATAGCTGTTTATTTACAAATCCAGAAAAGTCTGAGCTGCCAATGCTGCTTGTAAACTGAACACACAACATTTTCCTTTTAACTGAACTGTTCATATTGCAAAATGTGTGCCAAATGCTACAACAATAGGACATAATGATCAGGTTACATAACTTTTTTTATTCTACAATTAATGTTTTGATTTGGCTCTATACACTCATTTATATGGAATTTGTAAAAGATTCTCAAAGTTTCATATTTTCAAAGGCAAATTTATTGCAGACATCTCTAGAATAAAGACAGATTTTCTGAAGAGAATGAAAAATTGGCACAGAAGAAAGAAAATAGGTAGAAAGGAAGCAGGAAAAAGCTTGACAAATCAAAATTCAAGAAAACATTAGTACAAGAAATGGTGCAGAGAAATAAGAAATGTGTTAAAATGAGACAATTTTTACAGATGGGTCAACATGTAAGGATGAAAGGGAGTTTGGTCATCACAGTAAAAGATTATTAAGTTAATATTTTCAAACTTGCTTAATCCAGATGAATTTCAATGGGGGCCAGAGCCTATCCTGTCAGTTTTGGGAGGAATGCAGGAGGCAACGCTAGACATAGTGCTGTCCATTATTGAGTCAGAATTGTATTCTTTAAAACAGCTTTACAGGTTTAAATTTGGCACATTAAGAAACCCATGATCAATTTGACCATTTTATATATATAAAGGAGGGAGCTGAGTGGACCAAGTGGAGGTAATTACCTGCCAGGCCAGGGGGTGGCAGGGTACACTAAACCTGTCTCTGTTATCTCTGCAGGCCAAATATGGGAAAACCTGCCTGATTTAACATCCAGTTCCTGTGCCCAGACTGACATCACTTCTGGTTTTTGGCTTATAAAGCCGCCATTTTTACTTATGAGTTCAGTTCAATCTGAAAACTCAACTGAGCAACATTGCTTATCTTTCTATTACCCAATTGCGACCAGGGACAATATATGGGTGGCTGCCCCAAACCTTTTTTCGTGTATTGAGACTGATTCTTTTAGTCTCTCTCTCTCTCTCTCTTTATATATATATATATATATATATATATATATATATATATATATATATATATATACAGCATGTAATTGATAGAACACGTATAATGCATTTTTCTTGCATTTTTATTTAAAAAAGATTTATACATCATCTCAAAAAATGAACATTTAAGTGTTGTTAATAACAAAGTGGGCTGGTACCATTGTTTTCATAATAGTGCAGCATCCTCAGTGACTTGAATCATAATGTGCAGTTTGAGTTAAGCAGATACCAATACCAGAACTGTAATATCATTTAAGCTAAATATTTATGCAAGTCACTCTTATTCTAAGCAGAGGCACTTAATTACTTTCCTCAATTTGTCCCAAGACACATGACATAAATATGTTGATCTGCTTGTCTGGTGAATGAACATACACATATTTCACTAAAGAACAGTCAGTCAATTTCCAACCCACTATATCCTAACACAGGGTCACGGGGGTCTGCTGGAGCCAATCCCAGCCAGCACAGAGCGCAAGGCAGGAACAAATCCTGGGCAGGGTGCCAGCCTACCGCAGGGCACAGGATTGCCAGTGCATCTAACCTGCATGTCTTTAGACTGTGGGAGGAAACCGGAGCACCCAGAGGAAACCCATGCAGACACGGGGAGAACATGCAAACTCCACGCAGGGAGGACCCGGGAAGCAAACCCAGGACTCCTTACTGCGAGGCAGCAGTGCTACCACTGCGCCACCGTGCCGCCTCATTAAAGAACATTATGTTTTAATTCCTTACCCTGTAAGGCCCACTGTTGTTTAATTACAACTTTATCTCTCCTAAAAATACACCTGTAAATGTTGTTTTTAAAAAAGATCACATTTACGTAGTCAATTGGTCATGCTGTTTAGCCTTACAATGCTACTGGATATTAAATTTGTATATATACCTGGCCATCTGGCCATTAACTCATTCTATCTGCAAACTTTCTTTGAAGCTCATCTCCTTGTTTTATTGGACTGGTTATAACAAGATTCAAGTAAATAAAATGCCTGAAATGTTTTTCTGTGTGTTTATTACAATGTCTAGACAATGTAGATACTTAGTTATTGTGGAATATATTCAACAAATTAGATTTTGAGCTTGTTATGTCTGTGTTGTAATTCTACAACCTTGGGTGAAGTTGGTAGTCAAAATATCATGTGCACCCTACAATAATACCTTGGGGGGGAATCAGGTATTGTACTTCATATTCACAGTTGGAAATAAAATACTAGAATAGAAAAATAGAAATGTAACATCTAAGGTGTTTCAAAAGTTATAAATGTTTTTCCTTGGTCACAATTGGGAGTTTTGATCAGAATTAAATAAAGGAATTTTCTGGTTGCAGTATTTGAAGCTCTTTCTGTAGCAGTACTTAAAACTGCTACTTATTTTACTACTTATTTTAAAAAATACTGATCCAGGGAATTTTGCTAGATTTTGTTTCCCCAAACAGCTGCTTGTTACGTTAGGCAGAAACAATTTCTGAATGTTCAAGAATGTTTATGGGGAATGGTTGTTGCACTGATAAGGGACAGGTGATATGGTTCTTGAATGGGGGAATATTAAGTGGTCTGGGGGGTTGCATGTAGTCCTTTTAGTATAGAAAGTAGAGGGCATAATAGGCTTGCCAGACAGTATTGTGTGACCTCAGTGTATACTTTCCACATTAAAAATATAGCATCTATTTTAGAAGACGCATAAAGGATTAATAAATAAAGCCTAAGCTTATTGAAGCATATCAGGAAACTAGATAAAGGTCAAGTGAACAACAAAGAACAAGAAAGATCTAGGTGATGCTTTGAAAACGTGGCTGGCTGTCATGTACCCAGAAAGACTTGGCAGTTGCCACATACACAGAAACTCCATAAAAAAATAGAAGAGTTGAACACAAGAGGTATTAAAAAGTATTGTAAAGGACAAGAATGTAGTGAAATGAGAATTTCATTTTGAACATGTTTTTGGGTGTGTAAGCTAATGAACCAATCAGAGCAAATGTCAGATAAGAATTAATTCAGCTCTGCTATGCAAACTCAATTGTCTATAAATGTGACTCTCTTGACTTTGCTCTGTGACTATTTTGTGGCATTATGTGCTCAGCGACCATCCCTTAGAAGACAGCTGTGATGGGGTGCACCCTCTTCATGATTAAGATCAAGCTTACTCCTGACTGATTCTTCAGGTTAATTAGTGATTTATACTGTGAGAACAAAATTTATTTTTTAATATATTTCCAATTTAATTTCTTCCATAGTTTTTGTAAATTTGATTTCGTTTCTAAATACAATTTCATGTTTTTGTAATTATTATTATCAGTAAATTATTATTCATAAAAATGCAAGTGTTGTGTAATTATTAATAATATATAGTCGCATGGGGTATATAAAGCAGTGAAAACTGCAATTAAACCCTTAGTTGTTCCTTATATTTGTTTAGATTGTGTGAATACAAATACAGAAATTCTGCTCCCAGCTAGGCCCCACATTGCAAAATTACAACATTTCCCTAAAAACTAACAAAAACAAAACATAAAAACTGAAAACTTTTCATTTCTGCATCAGTAGCCTCCTACAATCAACATCTGAAAGGTGAAAACATTTTTTGCTATTTTTTTTTTCTATTTGGATTTTACAGAGTTACCTTTGATTCTTTGCAAAACTGAATGCACATACAAGTCAAGATTGCCAACTGCCCAGTGGTTTGTGTTACAGTCGTAGTGTCCTAATGGCCCTAATTCAATATAACACTACCCAGCTGTTCTGACATCCCTTTGTACAACTGAAATTGAAGGTTCCAGGTTCACTTTTGAATGTTATCATATTCGTTGTAGTAATTTACACCTGCCACCTTCACTTCCTCTGACAACATTCTTTCCTCTGCATCCTTTACTTTCTTGCAGCTGAACTCCTACATAAATCATGTTCATCTGTAATTTTGCTTTCAAGTATCCTGTCAGAGTTGTGGCTAAGAGACAAGTGGTCTTATTATGGTTTTCAAACAAACAGTGAAATGATGGATTGTTTCTTTTTTCAAGTGAAACAGTGTTTAATTTATGCAAATACAACAGTGAAATGTCAGAAATTCAAAATAAACAGTACAAAGCAGCAGTTTTTATGGACACAGGAGAGTGGTGTGTCTTGTTAGTAGTCCTCATGTTAGTACTGGTGCAAGGGTATCTGAAACTTAGCATGGACACTTGCAATAGGCAAAAATCTGTGCATCCGCATGTTTAACAGCTACAAAACATTTTACTTTTTTTCTACAAGATGAATGCTTCTGTACTTTAGTGTTAATGATCACCTTTTTAATGTTAGCAAGAATAGAACATGAAATTGTAAACAGTTCATTTTCTGCATTTTAATGAAGGAAGCATAATATATTTCAGAGCACATTGTACAAATGAACTGGTTAATGAAAACAATTTGAAAAATCCCTGACAAGTTGTTAAGCTGATTACATTTGTTACATATAGCCTGTTATCTCAGATTTACATCAAAATAGTACATTGAGTATTTGTACAAATGTGGATTACTGTATATTTAGTATGTCTAGTCAACATGTCAAGGAAACCTACATGACTGTAAGTTTTGTGTTGTTCATTTTCTTCTTTCCTTTTTCCATATTGGTTACTGCCCAGTAAAATGGCCCATATTTGACAAGGACATAATGCTCAGTGAAATGATAAACTAGGGAAAAACAAAAATAGATCATGTGGTCCAACTACCACTTTGATGTTAAATTTGTTTTTGTCTTAGTAGAATACTCAATCACTTGGAAATTATATTATGATTATAGGTGATTCTAAGTGGTATACTATACTATGCATTTTAATAGGGAACAAAACTGTGTCAAGATATTGTAGCAATACCTGTCAAACCGGTTTAATTCAGTTTAAGGTCTTACAGGCCAGAGCTTACTTACCCCAGCAAGATTGGGAACAAGGCAAGGACCAACCCTAGACAGGTCCATTTCAGGGCACAGTCACGTACTGTATATGCTCACAAACACATGCTTGTTCATTCAGGGCCAATATAGAGTGAAAAATGTTGTTGAAAAGTAGGTGGAAAATCATAAAATCAGAGAAAAATACACACAGACAGTGGAAGAAGCATCCACCCAAACTGTGTTACTACCTTTACTATTCCTTAAACAAATTTTATTTCAGTGGAGACTCTCATGGTCTCTAATATAAAATAAAATGCTGAGCCAGTTATATCAATTGGAGTGTTCAGAATGAATCCTGAGGTGGAAGTTACAAAAAGTAAATAAATGAATAAAACAGACAGATAGATAGATAGATAGATAGATAGATAGATAGATAGATAGATAGATAGATAGATAGATAGATAGATAGATAGATAGATAGATTATTAAAGTATGTTTAATATTGACAATATTTGTAACGTATAGTTTGATATTGCATTTATTTAAAGTAATCACCGAGAAAAATAATGATCATTAAAAATATAACTCTTTCTACAAAACCTTCATTAAATGTAATATGAAAGGTTATTAAATCAGCCTTCCATGGTTGAAAATAAGCTTTACATACATTTAATAAAGTATCTATCTATCTATCTATCTATCTATCTATCTATCTATCTATCTATCTATCTATCTATCTATCTATCTATCTATCTATCTATCTATCTATCTATCTATCTATCTATCAAAACATGATACAATTTATCCACTGTATTAAGCAGTTAAGAAACTGACAATTTGCATGTAATGTTTGTATTATTTTATCAACATGTCAAAAGCTGACGCATTTCATGTATTCATTTTAAAATATACACAGTTGCAGTTGGAGGTCAGCAAATGATAGAAGAAAGATGACTATTATTTGTTCAATCAATACACTGCCATGCCTCTTCATAGAGGTTGCTTATTTGAATTTAAACACAATTGTAAGAGAAGCCCTTGCGGTCTTACATCAAATAATCAGCTAATAATAGAAGCCTACACTCTATTCAATTAATAACAAATCCTATCATAAAAACTAAGTACATCTTGGTTCTGGTACTTACAGACACTTGAAAGCTTTTTTTTTCTTACACTGTAGTACAAGCCTGCCAAGTCCCTAAGATGTTTAAAAATTATTTGACCTTTAGATTAAACACCCTTTTTCAATTCAATAACAACATAAAACTCTATTTTCTAAACCTTTTTACTTCTTATAAAGGTTGTAGCCAGCCAGACCTTGTCCCCAGCAGCTACTGGGGACTGGTTCTGGATAGAATTCTCACATTAGCCCCCTCATTGACATAAGGCAAATCTAAACAACCTGACTACTCTGTCATGCACATCTGTGATTTTTACTGGTGGACATTTACATGGACACAGGGAGAAAATGCTTGGATAATAAACCTAGGTCATTAGAGCTTAAAGGCACTAGTGTGAACCCTTGAAACATCACAATATAAATAATGCACAAAATTATTATATTTAATGGGATATTTATACTGTATATCTGTTAAAGGCTTACACAAGGAGTCTTATTTTTCACTTAAAAATAACTGTGTTGTTAACTCATATTTATTTTATGTGATATAGCACAGTAGGAATGAGCACAAAAACTGAATGTCAGTTATAACAAGAAGAATTAACAGTTTTAAACTCAATATTGGTTTGAGCAGAGCAAATGTGTAAAATAATAAATAAATAACACAGTGGAGGCACATCTGGTCCGCACCATAAGTAACTGTATAGAAATCATTAAAGTTTACCTTAGTTTGTGGTTCTTTGAATCTTGTAAAGGAATTACACTGCTCAGCTTTTTATTATTTCAGCCAATATATTTTCTTATACTAATAGAATGTTGTGTCACATATTTTTTCACATTTTTCTGTGACTTTCCCTATTAACCACCCAAACATACATTTCACTCTTGCTTTCACCAGTAAAATTAAGCATATGCATGTTATTTATAACTTTTTATGGTGAGAAAATTGTATTCATCACCTACCATAGAAAAACATTGCCATCTGTAAAGCGCATAAAAGCATGTTTAAAAATAAGTCAAACTATACATACATTGCATTTAAGACATGTATGTAAAAAATTAAATGATTTTATACATTTTTCAATAATTTCTAATTTATATTTAAATTGTGGCCTGTGTGTTTACACCTTCTAAATGATTCACTAATGAGGAAGCATGATGATGTAATTGTTCGTGCTACTGCCTCATAGCTCTAGGGTGCTAGATTGAAATCCTGGACCAGTTATTAATTGTGTAAAGCTTGCCCATTTTCCCCATGCGGGTAACCTTTGGCTTCTCCAGCTTCTTCCTACATTCCAAAGACTTGAATAATTGAGTAACAGTGACTCTCCATTGATCCTGCATGGTGCACCACAGGTACCAGACCTTGCGGCTATGAGCAACAGTTTTTTATGAACTTGGTGTGGGTCCTCCTGGGTGAAACTTTAATAAGTATGCAATCAATTAGAGGTTTTTGAACTCAATGATAATGAATGTGATATCTGTTTTTTTGTTATAAGGCATTATGACCTAGTTATTTTTTATCATTATTTTGTGGCACCATTTTGGCTTCATGGGCGCTGCCATTTTGAGTTTAACGTGTGCATTATTTTTAACAATGTTCCTATGCAGGACGTCCAAAGGTAATGACCCACGATCTCACGAGCTAGAAAAAGATCAAAAGATTTCATGGTTATCAAAATTAGGATAGGAGTGTTGGTGTGTGACTCTATTTACAGCGAAAAGTCTTCCTAGTATTCAAACTTTCCCTTTTTGTCTGGCCTCTGATTTTGTCTTACATGTTGTACTTGATGACTGATCAGTTTGCTTTCTTTGGTATGACCCTGGCACAAACTCCCAACAATGTTTTATCCCCTAAGCCATTTCATAAAAATGTTTTACAGCCTCACACTGAGTCAGAAGAACCTAGCAGTCACTGAAGACTCATGCCTATTAACATACAGGCAACCGACACAGGCAGTGATGAAAGCTAATTGGACATTAGGTTTAGGGATGGGAATTGATAAGATTTTCACGATTCCGATTCCATTTTCAATTCTGTTTAACAATTCGATTCTTTATCGATTCTCCTATCGATTCTTATTTTTAAAAAAGGAGAACACACAGGTCGATTAGCTTAGAACTTTGTTTTATATCTTATCTTTGAACAAGATAGAAATTTAGGAGTAGCATGACCTTACAAACCCAACAGTGAGATCTTAAGAGATCCACAGCCTACGGCTCCTCGATGGGGTGCCATGGGGTCCCCAGAAAAAAATTTGTAAATGTAAAATAATAATAAAATAAATATTCTTCTGTAGCAATAACAAAGTATAACATAAATTATTCTGTGGCAATTACACAAGAATGTCCAGTAACATTTACACTCTCCTTTTTAAAAGTATATATGAGCTGAGCACTCAAAAATAAAACTACATCAGCCAACAACAAATACAATCAACTCAAGTCCAATGGAACTGTGCAATTCTGCAACCATCAACTATTTTGACAGCTACATCTATGTTGGCTGCATTATCAACAGTGGCTGCCACAACCTTGTCTTTGATACCATACTCCTCCAAGATCTCATCAATCTCCTCTGCTACAGCTGTCCCTGTCTGTGCCTGGTACATTGGTTTGGTTTTGAGGACTTTTTCTTGAGCCTGGCCATTCCTGACATAATGCAGCGTTACTGTGAGGTAATGATCTTGACTAAAACTTGTCCATCCATCTGCAGTGATGGCTGCCTTCAACACATGTTTCAGCTCAGAAATGGAAAAGGATGAAACATCTGGTAAGAGGAGAACATGCAACTTTGACATTCCCTGACTTAGCCTACAATTAAACACATTCACTTACCGAAAATCGGGGGCATCTACTGTGGCAAATGGGTGCAAGCCTTTTACCACAAACTTAGTCACTGCTCGGTGACATTCGTCTATCCTGGCCTGTGTCATTTTACTTTTCCCCGCATCTGTGAAAGGAGAAGCTACCGGTAGACTGCAGCGAGAACTGCCAGCATCTGAGACAGCCAGACTCTGTCTGTCTCTCTCGTCATGGTCATCTAAATGCAATGCACAGCAACAGCAGGTTTTGCAATAAGGCAAATCGCGCTAACATAATATGCAATGTTAGTTGATTAGTTATCTTCCATATTAACGGGAGAGGACGTGCAAACGTTACCGCTGCTGCTGGGTTGAGATTCACTAGTCCGGAGCGGATCAAAAACACGACATTCATTTAAGGTTATCGCGTGTTTTGTGAGCAAATGCTTTTGCATATTCGTAGTGTTTCCTCCCTTTGATGAAATATCTACTTTGCAAGTATTGCAAGTTACCCTGTTGTCATCCTTTCTCGTAAAGTATAACCAAACTTTTGAGCATATGTGCTGCTTAGGCGCCATGTTTCCTGTTGGGTAAATGACGCTACGCAACATGGTGACGTCATTCGAGGCGACTGGAATCGATAGGGGAATCATTTGCAAAAATGGCAAACAATTCCAAGGAATTGAAACAGTGGGAACCGGTTCTCAACAAGAACCGGTTTTCGATTCCCATCCCTAATTAGGTTATCACGATATGTGGAGCATAAATCAAGGGAGATTATGTGTGTTATTTAACAACCTAGTAAGACCTTAACTGGAGTGCTGGTTTAGTTTTGGTCTCCATATTATGAAAAAGAAATAGCAGTAATAGGGAAATATCAAATAAGAGTGACAAGGCTGATTCCAGGACTAAGAAGTACAAGCTATGAAGAGAATTTTCAAGTTTAAACAAATGGATATTATGAGGTGACAAAAAAGTGTTTAAAACATGAAAGGAATTAGTACAAGAGATCCCAGTTATTACTTTAAAATAAATTCTGCAACAAGAACAAGGGACACGGATGGAAACTTGTTAAGGCAAGACTTCACAGAAATGTTAGAATGTTTTTCTTCATGAAAAAAAATCATTGACACAGTGAATAAATTACCAAGTAGAGTGATGGAAAGGAAGACTTCAGGAAGCTTCAAATCTCAACTTGATGCTATTTAGCACAATTTAAGTGAATAGGACAGATTAGCTTGTTGTTCTGAGTGGACTGTTCTCATCAAAATATTTCTAATGCTCTATAGTCCACTTGCTACAGTAGGCTTCTGTTCCTCATGCTATATTATTTGAATAAGGGGATGATAAAATACAGCCTTAGGAATAGGCATTACCATTTAAACACCTCCCTCCACAAGGTCGCCAGTTGCATGGGAAGGCTCCACTTTCATTCCATCCCAGTGCAACTGGTGGCCCAGGTCTGTGGTGTGGCCCTGCACTATACTAAACAATAAAACCACTAAAACCAAACCCTATACAACCAAAACCCAAGCAAGCAACTCCCCTCCTCCCTTCCCCTTTTTAAACACAAGACGTTAAAAGAACAAAGAACTGAGTCTGGCACCTAACCTGCTTGCTGAGCCTCCTTCTATTCTTCATTTGCTCCTCACTACCTTGGCTCATCCCATTGCTGCCACAATTTGTGACATTACGGATTGGCTCCTTGCTCCCAATTCCAAATGGGAGCCAATTAACACACCACCATCGATAGTCATAACCAATATGGACATACAAATGCAGCAAGAGATGCATGCAAAAAATGAATTAGTGCCTTCAATAGTGCCATTAGTAAAACAATCCTAAAAACAGTCAGTGTTCATATAGTCCAGTCTTTATAAATAATTAAATAATCCAATAAAACTGGAGTAAATCCCAAGACGTTAAAATATCCTCAATGATACTATTGAGTACAAAATGAAAAAAATGGCACAAGGCCTAGTGCCTCTTTCTAAACGCAGATGTCTCCCTGGCTTACCCTCTAAAGATTCATAGGCCTGAGGAGTTGTCCCACTGACAGGTTCGGCTCTCCCTCTATCCATGCACAGTTCCCTGCTGGTCACAGGCACCCAGCAGGGGTCCCGCTCCATGCCTTACTTCACTCCCTTCTTCTCTCTGCTGCCTCTCCCCAGACTTACATGGGAGTCAAGTTGACCCTCTTCAGCTCCCTCGAGCAGCAATCCTAAACTCCTCTTAGGTCTCTTCCTCCTGGCTGCTGTCTATCTTTTCCTGACTCCAGACCTGTTTCTCAACTCTCTATCTGTCCCGTGAAAGCTCCTTTCAACTCTTCTGTTTAACTGGATGCAGATACGACATGTCACTTCCCCTGAGGCACAACTGATGTTGCCAACCGATCCACCTGCCTCTGTGCTTGTATGTGGCAAGATCTGCCAAGTACCTCAATTAACCATGGAGCAAAATGCATTTGCACAAGCTCCCGCCTGACGCCTGATGCCACAGACCACTTATCACAGTCCAACTGTGGACAATGGCAAACAGCATGAAAAACATCTATGGATAAAGTAAATAACATTCTTACTGAGGGCGGCACGGTGGCGCAGTGGGTAGCGCTGCTGCCTTGCAGTTGGGAGATCTGGGGACCTGGGTTCGATTCCCGGGTCCTCCCTGCGTGGAGTTTGCATGTTCTCCCCGTGTCTGCGTGGGTTTCCTCCGGGCGCTCCGGTTTCCTTCCACATTCCAAAGACATGCAGGTTAGGTGGATTGGCGATTCTAAATTGGCCCTAGTGTGTGCTTGGTGTGTGGGTGTGTTTGTGTGTGTCCTGCGGTGGGTTGGCACCCTGCCCAGGATTGTTTCCTGCCTTGTGCCCTGTGTTGGCTGGGATTGGCTCTAGCAGACCCCCGTGACCCTGTGTTCAGATTCAGCGGGTTGGAAAATGGATGGATGGATGGATTCTTACTGAACTCGTGTTGCATAATCCACATGGCCGTTATCCATTCGCATTTTCAGAATGAGCAAAATACATGCATATTTAACTAAAATACTTCGAATAATTACTTCCGGAAAACTCAGCATAAAATATAAACAGGAAAGGCACATTCCCACACTATACACTTCTCTTCATCCTTTATTGGTCAAGAATCCTGTCTTGTTCTGTCACACAGTATTGTGGGAATGTGCCCTTTCTCTTTTATGTTTTTAATGCTGAGCATTCTGGAAGTAAGTATTAATAGTATTTTAGCAAAAAATTGTATTTTGTATGCTTTGAAAATACAAAACCATAACAGACATAAGGATTATGTGACACTAATTTCTTCTTTCCTCCATGGAGGTTTTTCAGATTGTTTGCTGTTGTGCCAATCTGGTTATCTTTGGGTCATATTCAGTTTGAACCCATGTTTTTCCTTTCTGCACAAAAATGGAGATTAAAAACTTTTCTTAGCCACCACTAAAAACTACATTCGGTAAGTAACATATTAAAAAATAATCATATTTCTGTGATGTATTTTTTTAAAGTTCATTTACTGCTTCCAAATCATTTTATCACAGAGAGGAACTCACTAAATCCACATATTCTCCAACTGTTAAAAAAAATGCATGTTAGCAACTAAAGCATCCTGATCTTGTAAGTTGTCAAGGCCACTATACTTAAGATGTTTACCATTTTCAAAATAATATCTAAAAATTATATACTCTGCCCGGGACTGGTTCCTGCCTTGTGCGCTGTTTTGGCTGGGATTGGCTCCAGCAGACCCCCGTGACCCTGTTGTCGGATTCAGCGGGTTGGAAAATGGATAGATGGATATATTTCAAAATGTATCTCGTTGATTATCAAAACAAGATAAGTACATGATCTCCTTATTTAATGTCACTCATAACAGGTTTCAATTTGAGCATTTATTTGTGATATTTCTAAATCTCTCCTCAAAAGAGCACCTTTTAGCTGGGTGACAGGCAAGTAGAGAGCAGTGAGCAAGAAAGCAATAAAGGTGTTAGTCACTCTAAATTTTTGTCTGGAAACTTTTTTTTAACATGGTTTTACACTGTTTGGTTACAACTTCCTCTTTAAAACATTTTGTTAGAAGTCTAACTGCCTCAACGTGCAGTAATATCCATTCCATCTCAGCAAAATTATTCACTTCACACCTGCAGTGTTGCTCTAAAGAGAAGAACTAGAAGTCAGTGGGAAGTCTAACAAATAGCACAGTTCATAAAGCTACAAAGAAATGAACACACTCTTGTTGAAGCATCTGTCTTATTTCATTTATGGCCCTTAAAAGCTGAAAATCAAAAATTTGTTTTCTTCAAGGTCCCATGATGGACTGGCACTCTGAACAGGGCTTCATCCCATTTAACCCAACAACCCCAAATTGGATTAAAGAGGTTTGAGAAGGAGAGGGGATGAGCTGACATATTCACTCTATTGAGGGAGGCACTCAGATAGAAGGTCTGTCATAGTCTAAGAGTCTACTTGAGGAGAGCTGCAGGTTATCCAGACACAAACAGGCTTCAAGCACTAAACTGGACAGGCCAACAGATCACTGCAGAATGCACTGATGCACACACTAACCCTCATTCATTAGGGGCCACTTTAATGTGCTATTGAACCTAACATGCTTCTCTTTTGTATGTGTTTGTGCACATCATAAATATTCAGAGAAAACCTCACATAGAAAGAGTATGATTGTACAAACTTCACCTTACAGTTACTGAGCTGGAATTCAAATGCAGTCATTTGGAGCAACAGAAACACTAATCAATATGCCTCCATGGTTTCCTAAGCAGGATGATAGTTACTGTATCTTAACTGTCTGATCACTACTGATCTATAGAAACAGAATTTTAACATACTGTATAAGTGAAGAATAGCTGCCTGTCTTTAGTGAGTCTTTGTTGTGGTGTGCATTCTGCAAGATACAAAGTCTTTGTTATATTAATTTACTTAAAGTTACAGAGACAGCAGGTCCTTCACAGGGCCCACGTCCACCTCCCATATACACAACCACTTTTGAGAGGAAAACCAGCACTGATATTGTGAGAATGTGCAGACTCCTCACAGGGAAATACACAATGTGAGATACGAGACTGGTATCATAGGCACAAGGCATGAAGCGCTATACAGAGACTAAGGTCCTCTGAGTCTGATTCATTTTTGCCAAATTATCTTTGTGTTTATTCTTAAAAAGATCCTAAAAGCATTTTAAATAAATTTTAAATTTAGTTTTCTCCTAATGACCTTCCTAGAAAAAATCTTTTATGAACTTAGCTTTATAAGATCACAGAAATACTGTTGTTTATAAGCATGTGCTCATTTTCTCTAATGAATTACTTTATATTAAAAAGCAGTTAGTTTCAGTTTATTGCATGGGAATTAAGTTCTAAAGCAAGTACTCAATTTGACAAAATAATATTCAAAAATACTCTTCCTATACTTGGATACATAAAGTATTCAGACCCTTTTACTTTTTTCACACTTTATTGTGTTGCAGATTTAACTTTAAATAGATACATTTGCCATTTTTGCCTATCACTCTTCACTTAATAACCCATAATGACAAAATGAAAGCATGGTTTCAGAAAGTTTTTCAAATGTATTAAAATCAAAATCTGAAATCTCTCATTCATGTTAGAATGGATGGGAAGTGTCTGTAAACTGCCATCTTCAGGTATCCACACAGATGATCAACAGCATTTAAATCAGGGCTTTATCTGGACATGCAAAGACAGTCAGAAACTTGTCCTGAAGCTTTGTCTTGGCTGTATACATTGGGTCACTGTCATAGGGAAAGGTGACCCATCGCCCCAGTCTGAAGGTGTGTGCACTCTGCAGTAGGTTTTCTTTAAGGATCTCTCCATATTTGGATAAATTCATCCTTCCCTCAGTTCAGACCAGCCTTCCTATCCCTGCTTCTGAGAAGCACCCCCACTGCATGATGTTGCCACCCCCACCATGTTTCACCATAGGGATGGTATTAAGCTGATGGCAAGCAGTGTCTGGTCTTCATCAGATATAGTGCTGATAACCTTCCAACAGGATTCCCTCTTCCTCAGCAGAGGACTTCTGAAGTTCTGTTAGAGTGAAAATTGGGTCCTTGATCATCTCCCTGATCAAGGCCCGGTTACTCAGTTTGGCCAGACATCCAACTCTAGGAAGACTCCTGGTGGTTCCACACCTTTTACAATTCAAAATAATTCAAACCACTGTGCTCTTTGGAATGCTGAATGCATTATAATTGGTTTAATACTGTTTGCTTTGGTCTATGACTCACCATAATTTAATCACAGGGGTCTACACGGAGTTCCGTGGACTTCATGGCTGGATTTTTGTCCTGGCAGGCAGAGTGAATTGTGTGTGTGACTTTCTAAACAATGCCCAATCAGTTCAGTTTGTGACAGGTGGACTTCAGTCAAGTGACACATCTCAGGGATAATTAAAGCCAACAAGAAGCAACTGAGCACAATTTGGAGTGCCACAGCAAAGTATCAGAATATTTAAATGAATGAGAGATCTCAGTTTTTGATTTTTAATAAATTAGCAAACCTTTCTATAAACATGTTTTTACTTTGTCATTATGAGTTATTGAGTAAAGGGCAAAATAAGACAAATGTATCCATTTAGAATTAAATCTACAACACATTAAAGTGCAGAAAGTGCAGAGGTCTCATTACATACTAGATATTACCCGTGTTTACCGGACAATGACAAAAATATTTCCAAAAATGTAAAAAAAAAAAAAAAAAAAGAAAATGATTTTAGAAAAATGGTTTTTCATATAACAGATACACTTTAAGTTTACATGTGAATATTGTGCTATGCTATGTGTTTCCAATACTGTATGTGCAAAATCTGACCATATGAAAATGGTTATATACCATCATGGTAAGCTTGTGTCCTTTTTGTAGCACATAAAAAACAAACTTTAAGCCTTTAATGCCCTCCATTGTTCACACTGAGTAACCTGAAATGCTGCCATTACCCCAATGTAAATTAGGTATATTCAAAGAAGTTTCTTTGATTTGAGAATTATGAAAAATAAGTTAAATTTCTGTTAAGAATGAAAGTACACAGCAGAGGTATTTTTAAATCCAAAAGGTAACAACCCACAAGGCTACCCTTAATGCTAAAAAAGAAATGATCCAGGATATTTTTGCCCTTTTAGAAGAGAAAGTATAGCTTCCTTTCTTAGATAATTGTACACTGTGTTAGAGAAACTCTGCAAGCCATATAATGGCCCTTACACCTCTCAGAGGGAGAAATATTTTGCTTCCCTAGATTAAAAAATGCTACAGAAGTAGCTTCAAATGTCGAAACGAATAGATTTAACTCTGGGACTGCCGAACAGACAAAATTATCTGTGCTAATTCAATTAAAAATATAGAAAACCCTTCAAACATTCTACACACATAGTTCCTGGTTGAAGTCAGTTAATTTATTCTCTTCAATAGAGAAAACAAATGTGAGCGGTAAACCTGAAGTGTCACCTTGGACCCATACAGTATGGTGTATATCAAAATTGTTTATGGCCATAGTCACATTGTCCCATCACTGTTAAGTCCTCTAAACAAGATGTGTATCCATGGCCATGCCTAAAATATTACTTTGGGCAAATGTAGAACATGATGAAATTGACTCATGTAGGAAAAGGAGTAGCAAAGATGCCAAAATCTATAGCCAGGATAAAAGACTAAGAGGCTGCCATTTCATGAAAGAGCCACTATACAAGCATTGAGTGGGTAAGCCAATCAATGTATATTTATTTAAATACCGTTGTTATTGATATACACATTCACATAAAAGTGCAAACAAATATAAAAACTGAGAAGTACTATATAAAATCTAAGTTACACATGTGAAAAGTGAAGCATTGGTTGAGCCGATATCTAAAAGAGGTTTATAAACTGAAGATGCCTACAGTTTTGAATCATCATCAACATCATAATTCATAAGCACATCTAGCCCCTCAAATTTAGAAGTCTAATTTAGTATTGTATACAGTGTAGAAATGGCAGTAGGTAGAATCACAATTTAAGACTGTAATGGGTGAGATGGACCTCCCTAATGGCATGGAGGAACCTCCGCCTGGTTGGAAGGCCCAAATAGTGGATGTAGGCTCTAGACATCTAGATGGGCATCCTGACCAAAATGGTTGGTCTGTCCTTTTCTGGGCACGACAGTGAAGTTGATGGACAGTGGGAGATTGCCAATCAGGGCTACATACTTGATCAAGGTTCTAGTGGGCAGCGTCCCTTTACTAGAGTGCCCATGTGAAAAGTTGTAGTTCCATTGGGCAGCCATGCTGTGTGCTGCCAAAAGTAGGTTTCCCTACTTTGAGGGATTCCATCTGACCAGAAAGACCTCATTCCACCCTGAAATGCTGTGGCTCTGGAAGTGCTCCCAGGTCCATCATAAAAGGAGCCATTTCACCTTAGTCTGGAAGCCAGGGACAGTAAGAAAAGGAGAGCACCTGCCTGGAGAAGTGAAGGAAAGTGTGAGGAAAGAAAAAGGAAAGAAAGAATTATATTCTGCTATATGTAGAAGTAGAGACCAGTTGAAAGGCACATTGTTGAATGAAAAATAACTTCATTTGAAGTTAAAACTATTGTGGTGTCTGGGGTTTGGGGCTCCGTGATGCCTCCTACAGGCCAAAAGGGACAGTCGAATTTAAACATCAAGCCAGAAAGAGCATTACAAATAGACCTATGATGAGAGCTCCAGATAGTTGGAGCAACAAAGTTGAATAAGAGGTTTCCAAGAGTGGTTTTAGGTGGGGTTTTACAAATAACTATAACAAATTCAGCATCAGAAGATCTCAGCTGTCTAACAGGTGCAGTATACAGTACACAGTGTAACATGTGTTGCCAAACAGAAAGTAAAAGAAAAACAATTAATAGTGAATTAAATGAGAAATCCAAAAGATAAAGCAACTACTGACAGAAAACTTGGCAACTGACCGCAAAGAGAAAGATGGGACTCATTTAAATACAATGTTGAATTTATTAAACAAGGCTCATGTGAGAGTTCTTTCATAGATGTTGCCAAGCAACTGAGGATGCTACTAGCTGGGGAGAACGTGCTTGATTTTAGATAAAAGGTGTCACAAAAACAGGCAGAGCACTAGCATAGCCATATTCACAAGGTCTTCACATTGCTGTCAATGGAAACAATGAATGTTGTTTTCCATTAAATAATTCTCATTCATCCCTTATCAAATTTGCAAAACATGCATTATTATGGTGGGTCATGGACAACCCTGGCAGCATTGGGCACAGGGCAAAAACCAAGACCTGAACAAGGCACCAGTTCATACAGACATGGCATATAGACACAGCTAGAATGTGTAAATATTACATGTATTGCATCCATGATGTACATTGGTAAAGGTCATTTTAAAATTATTAATAGTATACCTCTATGATAAAATAATTTTGTTCCCTCCTCATAAAACTCCAGTATATTATTGAACTTGCCTGGTGCAAACATGTATTAACTATTCACTAGCACGCTTATATTACATTGTTCTGAGCTCCTGACAGAGGGAGAGGTATTGAAAGGAAATACAAAGAGTGTTCAAAATTACCAAAAGACGGAAAGTGTGTGTGGTGGCTGGGAATATCATAGTTATGACACAGGCAGAGGTCAAAAAGCTGAGATAACAAACTAAACTAATATCATAATCATCCATCCAGCCATTATCCAACCCGCTATATCCTAACTACAGGGTCACGGGGCTCTGCTGGAGCCAATCCCAGCCAACACAGGGCACAAGGCAGGAAACAAAACCCGGGCAGCGTGCCAGCCCACCGCAGGGCGATCATAACCAAAACACAAAACCAACATAATAGTCAAAGGCAAAAGAAAAGCATGAGAACATGCATTCAAGACCGCAAGATCACCCCCCACCCTACCCAGAAGGGAGTGGGTTATGGCTGATTTCACCCTACAGTATTTTTAGTTGACCAATGAGAAACACGTGTACCAAGTTTCATGAAAATCTCCAGCCGTCCAGAAGTGATGCTGGAACATACATACATACACACACACATACATTGACTTATTATATACATATATATATGTACATATATATATATATATATATATATATATATATATATATATATATATATATATATATATACACTGTATGTTGTCACAAACTCGATAAAGAGCCATTGCAAGGTTTGGGTCAGCCACCCATATATTATTTCCTGGCTGCAAAATATAATAAATTGATGTACTGAAGTACTGAAGATCAGAGTCCTGAGTAGAACTGAGGGGATAGAGGAAAGGTGGTGGCTTTTAAAGAACAGTATAGGAAGTGACCTCAAAGGGGCCAGAACCAGAAGGGTCTTCATCAATAGGCTCGGAAGTGACATGAAAGGGGTCGGAACCAAAATCGACGTCATCAGGGCCAGGCAGAATTTCCCATGAACGGTCTGCAGAAAAGTGAGAAAAACAGTCAGTGCACTCTGCCACATCCTGGTCTGGCTCGGAATTACTCTCAATCAAGCTCTTCAGCTGCCTCCCATGTGCACATGTGTGACAATGTACAGTATATATGTGTATATATATATATATATGTGTATGTATATATATATATATATATATATATATATATATATACATACTGTATAAATATATGTATATTTATATGTATATCCTTATATATTATTTGATAGTATCCGTATGTATGGTGTTCGCGTCAATACCTCGACTCAATACAAGTTAGAAGCATGAGTAATGATGGCTGGGTATTAACAACGGTCATTGTTTAAATTTTAGCCGATCTCAGATTTAAAATGAGTGGCGATCACAACGCAGCCACAACAGCAGCGGCCGCGGAAAGGATGCATAGGAAACAAAGTCACTTGACTGACGAGGAACCTAGACTTGCTAATGTGACCAGACGTACACAACATGCACAACAAACGGATGAGCAGCATGCGGCTACAAATGCTACTAACGCTGAAAGAAATCGTGCAAATCGGACACAAAGGACAGATGAAGAATGTGCACTACAGAATGCTACTAACGCTGAAAGAAATCGTGCCAGCCGTGCACAAGCGACTGAAGAAGCTCGAGCAGCCGCAAATGCAGCACATCGACATAGACATGCCCGTGTCTTGCGGCGTGAAAATGCTCAGCAGCACGGCATTGCCATGTGCAATCACACAGATATTATTGAGGACAAAGTTCCGGAGCACCACTCTGGCGCATTTGACAACCTGTGCAAACGTTGCAACTCATTCAACTTCACCTGTGAGAACAAGCAAGGTAGAGAATACAATTGCTGCCATAAAGGTTGAGTTCAAATTAACCCTTACAGATACCCTGACAGGTTTAAGAACCTGTTGAGATATTTAGACCCAAACTCCAAGCACTTCTTGGAAAATATCAGAAAGTACAACAGTGCATTAGCCTGTGCATCCATGGGCGCACAAATATCCCTGCCTCCAGGCCATGGTCCATATTGTTACAGAATACATGGCCAAATATACCATCAATCTGGACCCTTGCACCCCGGAGAGGGTGAAACACCAAAATTTGCTCAAATCTATATATTAGAACAAAATCATTTCAGGGACTTAAAAAAACAAATAATTCTTTGCAGAGAAAGTATTGATTTCACAAATGTAGAATTTGTAGCCCGATCTGATCAGGCTCCCAGTCGCTAGTATATATATGTATATATATTGTGGCGGCCCTATGCCCTATTTGGCAGCACTTCCGCCACACCTGGAAGTGCTGCCGGAAGAGCTCGTTCAACACCTGGAGTCCATCTGGGCGCCCTATAAAAGGAGCCAGTCACCTTCACTCAATGGCCAGAATCGGGAGGAAGAGGACAAAGCCTTGAGGAGGAGTGGAGACAGGAGGACTGGCATCAAAGAAGGGATTGTGTTCTGTGCTTTACCTTGTGCTGTGGAAGGCAATAAACTGTGTGCTATGTGGCAAAACCTGTGCGTCCTGCCTGTCTGTGTCAAGGTTAGGGGGGCAGTATGTGCTCCGGGCTTCACAATATATATATATATATATATATATAGTCATAAAGATGGAAAGATGATTCATACTTGTAATTACCTGCTAAGCCACAAAAATGTAAAGAACACCAAAACAGACCATAATGGAAGGATAAAAAAGATATAAAAAGACAAGGGCATGTCCATATATGCTCTCACTCTCTATATTCCAGCTTCTTTCTTCCTCCCACAAGTCAATCTTCCTCATTATCAGGGAAAAAACAGAAAATATCAACTTCAGTCACTAAATTTGCACTGGCATTAACACAGGAAAGACAACTAGCTGTGAATGACCTGACTGTTTCAGATGCCTAACTTAGTGTGATTCACACTTATGATAAACTACTGGAGCTTTCCCTGCCAGTTATCGACAACTTGTAAAAATGAAGCCTATGTCTTATTCTGTTATCTGGGTATGATGACAAGTATGGTAGGAGAGAAAAGAACCAGTCTTAACACAAACCGCTCTTGGTTATGTCAGGTGTAGCCTTTCCTGTCTTAACAACATAAGCAACCAACAGTTTAACCCACACCATAGTAACAGAAACAAAAGAATTAACTGCGAAAGAGAAGAGAAAAACAAATATTAAAGAAATGTGTTTCACTTGTGGTTTAAAAATGTTGTATACTTGTTATTGCTTATGTTGTATTTAGCACTGAATGTATTTTTATAGTAGAAACTATTTAAATTATTTTAAAATAAACCTGCCACACATTAATTTGCAGCTCCATATCAACAATTATTCACTGCTTTTTGCGTTTAGGACTAAGCATAACACAGAACACAGAAAACTGTATTTTAACACAAAGAATTTTAAAGATTTCTGAGTGTTTCAGACAAGCTTCAATTTAAAATGATAATTAATATCTGTCTTAAGCAGAGTAAAACGTCTTTAACAGTGAGTTGACAACTGTTACCTGTAATTTCATTTCATTCTAACCTTTCTATTTTTTTTAGACATTACATCCTTTCTAAAAAAAGTAATTTAAGCATTTAGTTCATACCATGTCATTAGCTTTGTTACAGTAAAAATTTGAATGTGACACACTAAAACACGCAGGGGCTAAACATTTCAGATGTTAAATAATCAATGGTGATTTGTAATGCAGGGCACTGGGAGTGACCCCCAAAATTAAAAAAAATTAATTAATTAGGTTATGCAAAATAATCATGAAATATTCTTTTTATTTGCACAGTGTGCCTGGTGTCAGCCCATGTCAACATAAATCATAAACGTTTCACTTGAAGAAAAAAAGAAGATAAAGGAGCTTGAACCAGACTGACTTGACTCAAGGATTCAGGAGCATGGTAAGTGATTGAGGAAGAGCTGACACACAGACATTTTCCCGCTCTTGTTATGATAAACTGGCTAACTGGATGTGGTTTAAGTAATGCCTTTTTTTCCTTTTCCTGTTTGCTGTTTCAAAGTGTCTATACCGAGGCATTGTGGATAACAACGGGACTATGAGACCTAAAACATCTTTCTAAAAATGAAAGCAGCATGAAAGTAACCACAGTCACCTAGACAGTAGTATGAGGCTAATTTTTTTTGGCAGGCTTAGTGAAATTATTAATTTAATCAGAAAGTGATTGAGAAATTTTCAGGCCTGAAGGAAAGAAGGGCAAAATTTATGTTCGAGGAAATACAGGAAATATAGGTATCCTGATCATAAAGGCAGAATAAGACAGATTGGTAGGCGAGTTATGTTTTAAGATGTGGGGGTCTGTGGATCTTACAGTGTGAATTTGTGTGCAGGTGAGGTAAGCCAGGCAAACTTACATAGGACTGGGCAGACTGGCAGCAAGTGCGGAATAACATTATTGGGGAATGACTCAATGAGTGTGATAAATGACAAACTGGGATGCAAGACTTGAGAAAAATCAGAGGACTGGTGATTGAATGATGTGGATTTATGGAATACAGTGGAAATGGCCAAGGACTGGACACTGTATTAGCAGAATAAGGCAGAATAAGATTTGGATTGGATTTGTGCTATGAATATGTTATAAGGCAGTTGGAAGTGCACATTGTTAGAAGATTATGGATGTGGGGATGCAGACATTATGGTGTGCGATTTGGCAGAATTTGGAACAGGACAAGTTAGTAGAGGATTGGGCAATTTAGAGACAGGTGCAGTATAAAATTTGGGTGGCAGGTGCACCTGTTCCTTTCTACATCTAAAGGACAAGTTATGGGAAGAATAAGGGGACTGAGGATGTCACAGGCTAAAGTTTTGGAGTACAGTAGAAATGGGAAAGCTGGCATCAGATTGGGCAGCATGGTGGAAAGGGTATAATACATTTTATCCTGAGATTTGTCCTATGAGTCTGGTGCTGGACAGGCCAAGAACTTCATTAACACTATGACAAGGACCGTGAGAGCATGTGGAATGACCAGATAGGTAGATATGAAAGGCACTCTATAATAAATATATGTGAAAGGTACTATATAATAGATAAATGGGTGTGAAATGCACTATATAATAGATAAGTGCTGCTTCAGTTTGCTCCCTCAAAAACTGCACCCGCCCACATTTTTTTCACCAGCTGCCACTGCAAATAATGCAATGTTCTTTATCATCATATTAAACTAAAGACACTTTTAATATTACTCTGACAAATATTCTTTTATAGGCTTTGGACAAGAATAATAAATAAGAGTGTAATTGTTCAAATTCTGTGAATGTAATTTTTTCATGGTTTGGATTAGAAACAGAAACTACTCAGGAGCTGACTGTTCAGACAAGGGAGAACACATTTGCTTTAATGTTGAATTTGAAACTGACAAATTAACAAGCCATGAAAATTGTGCATTTTTGGTGTTTGGACAAGGATAATTGAATGGCTATGTGCAATTGGAATGTGGATAGAAAATTAAAGAAATTAGCAGTCTGGTACATATTAGCAGCTCACACATTCTCTACAGAGGGGTCTCTGTTTTGATTATATACTGTACAGTGTGAAAGGACTGACACACCTGGAAAAGAGAAAGAGAGAGTCAGGAGGCAGAAATGGGAAGGAAAGGAGGATCCGCTAAACAGAGAAGTAAGATAACAAGAGAGAGACAATGATTGGTAAATGTTCATCAGATGGGTGAATGTATTTTTTATTTTAAAGTTTTGCTTCACAACCTCACATGGTAAGTAAAAATGTTATGGTTTTCTTATCTAGAAATCTTAAAAGGCCACAACCAAGTTAAAATATTGCTTTGCTTCAATCATTAGTTGCTACAATATCACAATACATAGATAAAAACAGACATTTAAACAAGTGCAGTATGCCTACAGGTTCATTCCTAAATCCCTTTAAAGGAGTGTTCCAGTAGGGCCCCACCAAAGATTTACAGTAACTTCATCAATAGCACCACAAAAGAGTAGTGCAGCTGTGCCCCTTGGCCCCTTCCTCAGCCAGGCCAATGAATAAAATGTTACCACTGGAAAATAAATAAAAACAGTATCTCATACTGTATATATAATTTATGGTCAAAAGTATGCAGACAGATTCCTTGAGTTCAGATGTTTCAGGTGCACCCATTATTAATAACTGCACAAAATCAAGCACACAGTCATGAAGTCTCCATTGACAAATACTACCAGTAGAATGGGCCGTACTGAAAAGCTTGGGGACTTTAAAGGTGGCACTGTCATTGGATGTCACCTTTGTTATGTCGGTATGTGAAATATAAGCCCTGCTAAATATGACCTGGGCAACTATACGTGCTATCATTGTGAAGTGAAGTGTCTAAGAGCAACAACAGCTCAGGAACAAAGTTGTACACCACTCAATGTGCCATGTCACCTTTCCTTTGTTGCATCACTCACAACAGTTCCAAACTCCTTCTGGAAGCAGCATCAACACAAGAATGGTGCGTCAGGAGCTCGATGAAATGGGTTTCCATGGCCTAACAGCTGCACACAAGCCTAAGGTTGCTATGCACAATGCCAGGCATTGGCTGGAGTGGTGTCAAGCACACTGTTATTGGACTCCAGAGCAGTGGAAATGTGTTCTTTGAAGTGATGAATCACACTTCACTGTCTGACAGTCTGATTGGCAAATGTGTGTTTGGCAGATGCTAGGAATATGCTACCTTCTGGATTCTACAGTGCCTACAGTTAATGGTCTGGGGCTGTTTGTCAGGGTTTGGAAAAGGCCTCTTGGATTCAGTGAAGGATACTGTTAATGTTACAGCATACATTTTAGACAACTGTGTTCTTCAAACATTGCAGCAACAGCGTGAAGAAGGCCCTTTTCTGTTCCAGCATGATTCTGCCTTCCATAAAGACATGGAGGAACTTAAATGGCCTGCACAGAGTCCTGACCTCAACCCCATTGAGCACCTTTGGATGAATTAGATCACTGGTTGTCCAATATCACTATCTGACCTCACAAATGGCTGAATGGACATACATTCCCACAGACACTTTTTCAAAATCTTATGGAAATCCTTCCTAGAAGACTGGAGGCGGTTATAGCCATATTGGCAACTCCAATGCCCATTGGAAAGGAATGCCCAGCCATCTCATATTGGTGTAATGGTCAGGTGTCCACAAACGTTTGGCCATATAGTGTAATGTAAGAAAATTAAACTCAGATATGTGTATTATCCTTTATGATTGTTTAACCAAATTAACAGCAAAATCGTAATAATAATCCTTGAGTTTGGTGCATGAAATATTACATGTCTAGGAATAAAGTCATAAAAGGATTTAGAAAGATCTCATAATAACTTACAAATATATTTTGTAACATATTGCTGTGTACAGTATCTCAGGTACAACCGCTTAAGTCTGAAATCATCCATTCGTCCATTCATTCATTTTCTAACCTGGCTAATCTAGAAAATGTCATGGGGATTCTGGAACCTTTCCCAGCAAGCACTGGGTACTATCATATAGACCTCAAAAATTATAGTTTGTGTTCTGCTGAGAGGCAGAGTCAAGATATCTAGTCTCCAATTTTCTCTCTATAAGGCTCTTACTTGCTGTCCTCTTGTGACAAGATTGTTTGTGTTGCTTTGTTTTTATGCTTTACATTTACAGAGAACATTATTTCAGTTCAACCAGTGGGCATCAATTTAAAGGTTATGCTCAGGGCTTCATAGCCAAGAGAGATCCATGTAAAGAGGAATCAAAAAGGAAAAATAGTACTACATTTACTAGATTTTCGGAAAAATAATGGAGAGCTGGTACAGAAAATAAAAAAATAACACAAATGCAAAAGATAGTTGTTTCTCCTAAAAAAGAAAACAAAACATGCTAGGTTTAAAAAACAAAACAAAACAGTAAACACTTCTAATATTTGACTTACTAAAAGCTTCAGAGGTCAACTCTGAAGACCTCCAACAATGCTCCATTTTTATTTGCATTGCTTGCTGGGAAAGTAATAGCAATAGAAGCAAAAATAACATCACAGACAAATGCAGATGTGAGACAATGTGCAGAGCATTCCATGTTGTGCTTTTGTGATTCAAGTAGGCAGCACTGAAAATAAAGTAACAAAACTGTAATCCTACAAATGTGATACTCATCATCAGTTGATTTTCTTCTAAACAGAAACACAATATCTGTTGTGGCAATAACAGCCCTCGTATACAGTCTTTGAGGATCCACATTTACTTGAAACACTTTTTTCGGGAGAGAATTAAAGTGGGATAGTGCCTGGTCATTCTCATCGATGTGAAGAAGCAAATCAACTAATTTCTGGGAAGGTCTAACTTATAATTTATGTTTTCTATATATGAGTGTATATGAGAGGATAATGGCTCATGCTTTGGGGTATTTTGCCTCAATGCAGATGTTAAATGCCTTCTCTTGTCATTTTTCATGAATGAACATTTCTCTATGCTTTTACTAAATTTAATCTTTTTGTTTCCATTCTCTCCTTTATATTCTAAATCACTTTCTTATCCATTTTTTTTTCTGGTTGCTTTATTTATTCATAGACACTTAATCTCTCCTGCTAAAATTACTGATTATCATTGATCCCTCCCTGCTTTGAATGTGTATTATACTATAGAAATATATCCTAGCCTATGATGTATTTGAAAAGTTTGAACAATAGACAGATTAAAATATGGGGAATAACAAATGTGTCTGTGAGGTCTACACATATACAGGTACATATTTTTTATTTTTTCTCACTCAATCAGTCTAGCTCTTCTTTTTCAATCACTGGAATATAATGTCACTCTATTTGCCTCCCTTTTCTTTGCCAATTACAGCATGTTGTTCCAGTCTTCAGTACCCACAGATTGATAATTTATTTTCTGTGAAGATTAAGTTTTACATTTTGTAAAGGACGTTTACATGAAACTCTCTCTGTTCATTTTGTTCAAACACTGGGATGTACACATATGACCATATTTTATTATTTAGTTTTTATCTTCACTCTCAACAGTCTATTAATGTTATCTTCTGTGCGCTTCACATTGAACATCCAAAACAAGTGCTGCTCCATTCTTGCTTTTTCTATTTATAGTTGTTACAATTTTTTTTTTCAGTCCAAGTATAATTATGCCATAGTATGCCTTGATTTGTACAACTTGCCATTATTTGTCTCCTCAGATTTGTTTTATTCTCATTGCTCTCCTTCCAGATTTCTGACTGTGTTATGTTTCTTGAGGCGATTTCACATGCTGACAATTTTGAAGGCCTTACTTTATCCATTTGAAAGAGCACAACAGGCTAAAACTTACATATTGACTAAAGCCACCATTATTAATGATGTTTCGTTCGCTTAAACTTCCCTTTTTTTTGGAAAATAGGTATGGGTGGTTCCCATTCTATCCTAAATAAAGATGAACTGCATTATGCTGTATGAGGTGATGTGCTCTTTGATAATCTCAAAGCAGTCATACAAATGAGCACATTTAGCATAAACAGAAAAAGTCTTAAACTGTATGAACAAGTAAGCCTGACTTATACAAGAGCTCTCAGAGGAGAGCAATTCTCATAGATTTTACTTAATTATGTTAATAATAATAATAATAATAATTCTTTACATTTATATAGCGCTTTTCTCAGTACTCAAAGCGCTATCCACACAGGGAGGAACCGGGAAGAGAACCCACAATCTTCCAGTCTCCTTGCTGCAAAGCAGCAGCACTACCACTGCGCCACCAATATGAAATTTCTGATTTTAGGAACAATTTGAAACTTTACGTGCCTTTACTATAAAATACACATTGTATGGTTTCATTTCACTCCTTCACAATTCTATTCTCCCTTATAATTTAGACACATGCTATCAAATTTATTATTAGCCTTAAATTTTGCCTTGAATATGTCCATCCATCCATTTTCCAACCCGCTGAATCCGAACAGGGTCACGGGGGTCTGCTGGAGCCAATCCCAGCCAACACAGGGCACAAGGCAGGAAACAATCCTGGGCAGGGTGCCAACCCACCGCAGGACACACACAAACACACCCACACACCAAGCACACACTAGGGCCAATGTAGAATCGCCAATCCACCTAACCTGCAAGTCTTTGGATTGTGGGAGGAAACCGGAGCCCCCGGAGGAAACCCACACAGACACGGGGAGAACATGCAAACTCCACGCAGGGAGGACCCGAGAATCGAACCCAGGTCCCCAGATCTCCCAACTGCGAGGCAGCAGCGCTACCCACTGCGCCACCGTGTCGCCGCCTTGAATATGTTAAAACCAATATTACACACAGTATATTATTCCTGTAGTAGTCCAATCTCTTACTTGAGATAAGATTATATCTTGTCGAAACAAGGCAAATGGACAGACAAAACTATAGTTATAGCTTGTACACCTTCAGCAAAAGTTTTCCATTTTTTGACATCCTTTAACAAGCAACAGATTATGCAGTGAGATCCTGCAACTTGTCAGACACACCAAAGCTCATTAATTTCACTTCCTTTCAATGAATGCCAGGATATAAAATGCCTGACCAGGTCACTGTGAAAAATGTCTTTATTCAAACCATAGGTCACAGCAAGATAAAGGCCACACTTAGTCAGTTTTTCTGAATATTCCATGATGTGTCAAATGTTACCAGAAGCAAGAAAGACAGAGAACGACAGAGAGAGGGCCACTGTCATGCTGAAAGCAGCCAGATCATCTTCTAGTGTCACCAAATAATATGGATTGAGACACTTTTGACTGCTGGCAAAATTTCACCAGACAGACAGGACAGATAACTGTTCAAGATCTTGTCACACATCAGACTGATTTATGTGAGAGATGGTCTCAGAAATGCCACCAATACAGGTGTTGAAACTGCTGGTAGACACAATGCCTGCATCAATAACAAGACAGGTTCCATACTGCAGGCCTTAGAGCAAGATGACCTTCTGTTCTTAGATGTTAGACCCTAAAACAAGACAATGCCAGGCCACACACAGTTGTGGTGCTCACAAAAGTCCGGGAAAATGGTGTACAGGTGCTGCCTTGCCCTGCCTTCCTTCCTAATCTTAACCCCATAGAGAATCTTTGGGATGTCCTGGATCATAGCATGCATATCAAAGGCCAGGGATGGTGTCAGCCCCCTCTGTAGCAACTGGATAATATCTGACATCTGAAACTCTCAGGCTCATTAGCTATACACATTAAATGTGTCAAACAGTGGTGGAGGCAAGAGGCGGTCGCACAAGATACTGAAGGACTACAAGACATCTTTTAATAATAATTTTATTTGTAAATGTTCACAGTATACTTTTCCTGTTGTTTTGTTGTACTATTTTGTGTACCTACTTTTCTCATTTGTTTATTTCTAATCAAGCAATGTAGTTTGAAATTTTGGTTCAAACTAGAGTTTTGCATTTCTATGTTTCATCAGTTTATATTGTGTGAACATCAAGAGATCCTTTTTCAGTATTATAACCTTTGTGTACCTGTGGACTTGGACAAACAACTTGGATAATGTTTTTATTTATTTCTTTTATCATAGAACAAACTGATTAAATAAAACATCAAACTGAGATTCTGTATATAATTTAATTTATATATCGGATAGTATAGACCCTGTGCTCTGGATCTGAATATTATGCCTGATCACTGTCTATCCTTCCCATATTTCACAATAAATATGTGTGTTAGTTTAGCTGGCAGTATCAAATTGGTCTGGTGTGAGTATGAATGTTTGTAACAGTTAACTTAACAATTGACTTCTGTCCTGTTCAGGTTTGATTACATTTCAGAATTTGAGAATGTCCTCTGTGGCTCTGCCCACGCAGTAGTGAAACAGTACAGTGAGGAAGTCCCTTTCCGGCTCCCCACTCCTGACGTTATGCTTCCTCCTCCCCTCGGCCTGCAGCCTCTGTCTCAGATTAGCATGAATATATCGCTCCTGCAAGCGAACTATGATTCTTACCGCGATGAGAGGAGTCACAAAATCAACCGGAAGTTTCAACCAAATTAAAGAAAAAAATCCTGGTCTAAATCCGCTAAGTAGTTCTCTGGTTTGCTAGCTAAGCAGAGCTAAGGAATACGCCCCGAGGCTGGCACGTGAGTGAGGAAGGAACTGCCCCCCTTCCCTCAGCCCATGGCATGTCTCTCTCATTTGCGCAAATAAATCGGTACCGCAAGTGAACTATGATACATAGTGCAATGAGAGAAGTCGCAAAATCAACTGAAATGTTCAAGCAAATTACAGAAAAAATAACAATCTAAATCCATTAAGTAGTTCTCTCACGAAATGCGGACAGAATTACAGACAGACGGACGTTGGATTTTATATATATAGAGAGAGAGATAAACAACACATTCACTACAACTCTCAACAAGACAAAGCAGTACAGAAGATATAAGAAGATAGTATAGAGTCAATGGCATTAATAGTTTTTGTGGCAGCATGGTATGATTGAACATTGTTATATTAATCTTCTTTTTATGTAATATGTTTTTCCAAAATAAATTTTGTAGAAGCAGTTAGTACTGAAATATCTTAACAGTGTGATTTGCAATTTCAGTTTATAAAAAAAAAAAAAATATTTTATAGCTGTGATCTTGATAATGTCTTAGCGTATGTATTGTATCAGATATTTGTACAGATGTTTGTAAGTGTAAACTTAATGTGTGTTATTACTGTGTTTATTTATACACTAAATAAAAAAATAGATGGAGTGTAAACAAGTAGGTGCTGTAACCTGATTAGCATGTTAAAAAATCAGTGTTATTAACACCAATTAATAACAGCATAGAGAGGCAGCTGAACACCAGTTTTTATAAGATAACTTAAAAGCCTAAACTGTCAAAAAGACTTAAACAGCGTGAGATTACATTTTCTAATACAAGTTCATTAATAAACATTTTCATTTATTAATCTAGTATGTACTGTAGATCACTTCTTTCATAAAGTCTAACAATGTACAGTGAACTATTTAAATGTTTCCCATTAAAAATAAACAAACACTAATATCACCTAGGAAATGCTTATTACTGTGAAAGGTAATTACAGGTTTGCATTTGGAGACGGCTCTGAATGCATTAGGTTTCTTAAATATAAACTATAGTGTATGTTTTTGGAGCATTAGGAAGATTTGGTAATACTTTTTGTTATAAACATAACACCATTATTCAAAGCATCTTTAAAAAGGAGAGATTTAATCATAAATGGTATTTCGGAGACATCTGCATTGTCGTCTCAGACAGACAATTGCTGTAAAATATAAATGACCAGGAGTCATCCAAAATCAAATTATTATTGTGGCTCTTATAAATACACTCAACGGTAAGAAATCTATTTTAAAAAGGGTATAGAAGAATATACCTTAATGTGAAGTTGGTGCAAAAGACTGAGCAAATCAAAAAGAAAAGCTAAACTACCTAACATATGCAGAACAATAATGCCAAAAATAGTGTGATGGAGGTTAAAAGAGGTTGCTGAATCTCTGCATTCCTGCTTGCCTATTTTTCACTTCACTACGGCGGTCATGCAGCCACATTCATAAAAATCTCAAAATACCTGCCATTTAGAATAAGAATAAAAATGAGGAGAAGTTTAGGAATTGGCTGCTTTAGCTTTGTCATAATTGAACAACTAAACTTTTAACCATGTAAAGACAAAAAGCTTAAAGAAGTTGTACAGTCACACAGACATAAATTAACTGATCATTATCTCTATATATATAAAATCCCTATGTGCGTCCAGGTGTCCGTGTGTGGGTGTCTTCTGGTGAAGTGCGCATGCACGGGGCACGGTGCTATGCGCGATATTACTGTCAGAGAAAGTTAGAGGCGTTTTACGGAAATACAAACCAGTATTACTGCGAGAGGAAATTAAAGGTACACAATACAGTGACGCATATTACAGCCACATACAAGCCAGTATTACTGTCAGAGGAGATTAAAGGCATATTACCAACGCGCACGCCTGTATTACTGCCAGAAAAAATTAAAGGTATATTACGGACGTAAGGATGTATATTACGGACGTACAAGCCAGCGGATGTACAAGACGGTATTCTTCAATAAGGGCGCGCACAAAAAGGCGAGCCTCAAAAGGACGACCTCAATTGGGCGCAGCGAATAAAGGTGCGCGTAAATAAAGATCTGCACCTGTTGCTCTTCACATATTCCAGAGCCATTTGAACTAAATTATCTACACGCCCTTATTGAATAGAGCCGTACAAGACAGTATTACTGTCACAGAAAATTAAAGACACACAATACACGGCGGCAGCCCACGAAGAATGGTCAGCTCAGCAAGTAAACATCAACAAAAGAAAGGCTGAAAGAAAGAAAAATACGACCAACAAAAAGAATGAGGTCAAAGTCCCTTGCCATTTAATATAGACTGTTCCTATTAATGTTTATGCACTACTGTTCTAGCGCCCATTATTGTAATGGGCTAAATGACTAGTGTTTAAATATTCTTTTGTTTTTGACAGCTTATATATTAAACATTGCTGTTTTAATTTGTTAATGTATTTGTGGTGTCAGTTTAAATGTAATGGCCTGGCGTTCATAACCTACAGAACACTGAAAACAGCATAGTGAAGAATGCCTGTGTAGACATGGGAATGTATATGAAACATACAAGATGAGTCTGATCATTATGGACATCTTATTGGGGCACATGGAGGCATGGGGCCTCCAACCAGAAATGCTATACGATGCATTCTTTCTAACGAGTGATGAAGTGCACCCTTGTATGCCCCAGGGAAATAAACTTCGCCCTGGCTATATGTACAACTTAATCAAACTTAGTCTGATATTAGTCTGGCATATCCACAGAAAGTGGGTAAAATACCCAGAAAAAGAGGAGAAGAAGAAGAAAAAGAAGAAGAAGAAGAAGAAGAGTGATACAGAGAGAATAAGAGAAAGTAATAAAAATGGAAACCACATACTATAAATGACCTGTTGACATGTTTGAAGGCAGTTCACAACCATGGCTAATGTGTTCCTTTTTTCAAAGAATTGGACCAGTTCCCCAACACGTTCAATGTGTTTTGTTGCAGATTATTTTAGAGTGGTATTGAAAAAATCAGGAATGTAAAATTATATCTATATAAAAACAACAACAATAAATTGTTTAGATTCAATGTCTTCTATTTAAGACATAATTTAGGTCATTTTATTGAAAATCTAATACAGTAGTATAGTAATATGGTAGTTGACATAAAATAATTATAAAGTGATCTCTTCTCACATGGGTTTTATTAATTGTGCAGTTTCTGTAGTTTTTAACAGGATTTAATTAAATTATCACTTTGGATCCTTAATATTTGTTTCCTATTAAAATTCAAAGAGAAGTGGAAATTAAAAAAACAAATAAAATAGTTAATCGTTAAAATTACTTCAACTGGCTCAGGTTCAAAAATCTTCAAACTATGACTATTGCCTCCAGGCTGGGAGGGGACGCTGGCACACGCATGCTGTAGCCGCTCCTCTCTGCTAACAACACTTTCTTACGCTTGTTTTACTTCCTTTATTGTACGTATAGTTCGTGGATGCAGCTGACTCGAATTGTATGGATTTGGTTAATATTTATAGATTTTATGGACTCTACTTTGACCGGGAACAACTGAACCTGTGGATCACGGGACGAGACCTACGAACATTTCTTTGTACTTGGCAATCTAGGACCTCGGGATAATTTGTCTCCTTGATTATATTGCTATTCTGGTCGGCTCCCGATTCATTTTACAGTACTGTTCCACTAAGAACTGATCTGATGTTCATACCCACCTGGCCGCTGGCTCCGAGGTGATCACGCCTGTAATACCCAACGTTACTGTTTATGGCTGTATGCTGGAACTTCCAAATCCTGCTACCTCCTCCTTCTATGCTTTCTGCTGCTTTGCTATCGCCGCTCATCTATGCTATCACACCCGCCTGTCCTACTGGCTCCGCTATGCTGTGGTGCTTCTCCACTGCTATCAGTTAAGTTATCACTCACTATCATGCTAAAATACTCTTATGACAAACTCCTTCTTATTAAACAGTTTGTCCGGAGCAAATGGTCTGACTGGAACATCCTAAAAGACGGCAGGATTTTGCGGCGCCTGAAATATGTACATCGCGGGTCAGGTCGCCGCCACCGCCGGGCTGCGAATGAAAAGACCACCGGTGGCATTTGCTCAGGAATACACCGTCCTTCTCATGGCCCTGGAAATAGAAGTGTCAGTGTGCCGAATTTACTTTATGTGAAAATAAACCCTGATCACGGCTCTGTGCAAAAAGAAGCCTCATTAACTAATATTGCATTGTTTAATTCGAGATCTCTTAATTGCAAAGCATCGGTGCTGTCAGAATTCATCACTGACACCAAACTTGATATACTGTGTCTAACGGAGACTTAGCAAAAACCGAAAGCATTTACGTCTCTCATGGAGGCGACTCCACTTGGATTCACTTTCCACACAGAACCTCGCAGCTCTAGACAAGGAGGTGGACTTGCAGAGCTGACTTAAACATCAAACGAATCCCAATTGATTGTCTATTGTCTTTTGAGTGCCTGGCTCTTAAACTTATAACGGAATCAGGTCCCGTCTCACTCATTGTTCTTTATCGTCCTCCAAAATACAATGCATCCTTCTTATCCGATCTGATTGAACTTTTGACCGACCTAAGCTCTCACTCTCAGAGAATTATCCTTCTTGGTGATTTCAACATCCATATTGCCATTACTACATCTTAACTGAGAAATGAATTCCTATCCTTACTGGACTGTTTTGACTTGACACAACATGTTGATTTTCCCACCCACTCTGGTGGTCATATATTGGATCTGATCTACACTTCTGGATTATCTGTTGCCAACATTTACAGCACTGATTTGGGACTCTCTGACCATAAAACAGTATTTTTCACTGTCTCATTATCTCTCCCTCCTCTTATCTGTAAACAACAAATTTCTTACAGAAACTTTAAAAATATCTGTCCCTCCATCCTTTCTGGATCCATTTCTGATCTTTTACTGTCTTCACCTATTCCACCAACACTAGATAGTCTTGTTGATCACTATAACACAGCCCTTCATTCAGCATTAGATAAAACAGCACCTTTAAAACATAAGGAGGTTTCCTTTAAGCATTCAGCTCCTTGGTATAATTAAGATTTGCAATCTATGAAAGCAGCTGGCTGACACCTTGAGAGAATGTCACGTAAGACTGGCCTCACCGTGCACATCCAGGCTTTCTCTGACCACCAAAGAGCTTACACAGAAGCACTAACTGCTGCCAAGAACACCCATTATGGCAGAATAATAGAAAGTGGCCACGATAACCCAAGTGTTTTGTTCTCTGTAGTTAATAAACTACTCAAACCCACATCTGGCCCAACTACCTCTTCTACTAAAGTCTGTGAGAAATTTGTCCACTTTTTCCGTAACAAAATTAAAGATCTAAATAATTCAACTAACATAAATACATTATCTATTTATATCTCTTCCTGTTTTCCCACTCCATCTAGCTCCTTCTCTAAGTTCTCACCAGTCACATCTGCATGTGTTAATAACCTGCTTTGCAAGATGAGGCCGACTACTTGTGTACTGGACCCCATCCCCAGCACACTACTTAAATCCTGCTTTCATGCCATAATCCCGATTATTACAACAATAAACTCATCCCTTGACACTGGCTCTGTGCCGCTCACTTTTAAACATTGCTTCTGTAACCCCAATGTTAAAAAAGTCTGGTCTTGATGCTGTCAATCTTAACAACTTCCGGCCTATTTCCCACTTACCTTTCCTGTCAAAAGTTCTTGAGCGTGTTGTAGCTTCCCAACTCACCAATTACTTAACCTCTAATAACTTGATGGAACCCTTTCAGTCTGGTTTTAGGGCGCAGCACAGCTGTGAAACTGCTCTGCTACGGGTAACCAATGATTTGCTTATGGCAGCAGACTCTGGACAAACCAGCATATTAATTCTATTAGACCTCAGTGCAGCATTTGACACTGTCAGACATGACATCCTACTGTCCAGAATGGAGAACATGCTGGGTATCTCTAGCACTGCCCTCCAGTGGTTCAAGCCCTACCAGACTGATAGGCAAGAATTTGTTAGTCTTGGCAACAGCAGATCTAGCTCAGCGCCAGTCACACAAGGAGTCCCTCAAGGCTCTGTCCTCGACCCTCTTCTCTTCTGTATTTACATGCTTCCCCTTGGCCATATTATATGTAGCTATGGACTGGGTTATCAGTTTTATGCAGACGATACTCAACTTTATTTTAATGTTAAAAGTGGAACTTCATCAGAGATTTCTCAGCTCACAACCTGCCTCAGTGAAATTAATACCTGGATGAAGCAGAACTCTTTAAAATTGAATTACAACAAAACTGAACTCCTGCAAACTGGGACTAAAGTACAACTTAATAAAATGAGCTCCTTCCCAGTCCATCTTGGTGGTGATCTTGGGATTAATAAAGTATCTATCTATCTATCTATCTATCTATCTATCTATCTATCTATCTATCTATCTATCTATCTATCTATCTATCTATCTATCTATCTATCTATCTCATCATACCTGCCTCTACTGCAAAGAATCTTGGTGTCATTTTTGATTCCTCCCTTTCTTATTCCGCCCACATAAACCACATTAAGAAACTTTCTTACTTTCACCTCCGTAACATCCTTTCTCTCCTTTTCTAACGCTGAGAAACTTGTCCATGCTTTTATCACATCCCACATCGATTATTGTAATTCCCTACTAGCAGGTGCCCCTTCTAATCTTATATCACAGCTCCAGCTTATTCAAAACTCAGCTTCGAGAGTCCTTACTCGAACCAGCAGCAGCGAGCACATCACACCCATCCTGCTCCATCTTCACTGACTCCCTGTGTCTTACAGAATCAAATATAAAATCCTACTAATAACCTACAAAGCCTTAAATAACCTCGTGCCAAACTACATCAGTGACCTTCTCCATCACTATGTTCCTGTCCGCCCACTAAGGTCCTCTGATTCTGGCAATCTTGTTGTGCCCCTCACTAATCTACACTCCATGGGTTACAAGGCCTTCAGCTGTATAGCGCCCAGGCTCTGGAATGACCTACCGAAATTAATTAGATCAGCTGAGTCCATGAATTCTTTTAAAAAAAAACTCACAACTCATCTGCTCAGGAAGGCTTTTAGCTCTGCTTGACTTTATTACCCTTCTCTCAGTTTACTTCTATGTCAAGATGCTCATGTAACCTGTATGTGTGTGTGCGAGACCAACAATTATGTTGTCTGTTAGGCTTTTTTCTCTGAATTTACTGTCTTAATCTTCTTTATTTATTTATCTGGTTTGTACAATGCTATATACTGTATACCCTGCCGATCTTAAACTCTGTGAAGTGCCTTGAGCATGGGAAAGGTGCTATATAAATAAAATGTATTATTATTATTATTATGACCTTAAACTTCAACAATTTTAAGGGACCACACCACAGAATCCACTTACATCTATTCTGTGATATGACTAATCTCTGTTGCTTTATCCCAACATAAAAGAAAATACATTTTCTGTGCTCTAAAATTTATGGGAAAAGTACTTAAAGACAGATACGTGGGCAGATTCCATATGTTTCTAAAAACACATGGAAAGTATTTGAATCACAAGACTGGATAATTCAATATGGAATACTGGTGCAGATAGAAAAACAAATAAAGAGATTATCAAAAACAGAAAAATTACATAATAAATATAGTGGACTGTGCAAGGACCATATAGGCAGTCAGCTCACAGAGATTTCTTTCCTCATTTTTGACAAAATGCCATCCCACTTTTTCTCACATTCTATGGAGGTGTGATTTTGAAATGGAATGCCACATAACTCACAAATACTTTAGCTCAATAGAAGCAGCACTGTTAATTTGCAAAAATACGAATTTCTCTCCATTATATTACACAACATAAATGTTGATCATAATGTCAGGTTTCTCCATTTTTTTTCTAAATTAGCCAAATTTCTTATAATATTTTCTCATTTGCTTTAAAAAAAATAATTGCATACATGTTACACACTCTGAGTGACTTCATTACAGTAAAAACAAAATGCTATTTTATGGAGAGCAATATTTAAACAATTTTGATTTAAAAGATGAATATATTAAATAGCAAAATGTGTAAATAAATACCAAAGTATTTTGATAATGCAAGACTTCAAAGACTACAAAAAAGTTGAGTGCTTAGTTAACCAATTTAATAATTGTTTGTCAAATGTGTCATGTGATTTAGTAAAACATATTGTAATATGCTTTATACACTGTAAATTGCTAGATTTCTGTGCATGTAACAGCATTGGAACATTAAAAAAACTTCTGCTGTCATTTACAAAGCATATTGGGAGTATCATACAATGACTTAAAAAAACGCCTACTGTTGACAATACAATCTCCTGCTTCTCTACCAGACTACAACCAAAACTTTACCTGCATTTTCAACTTTCTAAAATACATTTTAGTTGTTATTTTAGTCATTAAATAGATAAAATGTTGTGTATTGTATGTTCAAGTTTCTTTTAGCATGGCAGTTTTTCCACAATGTTACAGTCTTCCTAAAATTCATGTTATATGTCACTCTGTCACTTGGCATGCTCTCATTTATGTGGTGTTTCTTCTCCTGTACACTCTTAATTTGAGTGGTAATAGCCAAGTGTGTGCATATAATGCTAATATCTAGTTTAGGGAGTACACTCAGGTAAAAACATAACAGGGGCATGTGGCTGGAATTAATGGCTAAGTACTTTGTCTAGGAAGGCTGCAAGCTAAATCATTAAATTAATATGTTACATGCACGGTTTACTAAAAATATATAATTTATATTATTTATAATATACAGTAACGTAATATTTTCAAATGTTTCATCCTGCAATTTTATAAAATGTGATAATACTATTGCTTTTTCGTTATTACCTTCCATGCAAGTCAGAAACTATGTTTATGTTATTCTATCATAGTTAGTTTACAAAGGTTCAGACCTATTCATCTACAGTATATATCAAATTCTAATAACAGATTGTGTTTTATATTTAATTTTCCATATTAGAAATTGATTGTCATATGTCTCATTAGATGGCTGCTTTGTTTGTTTGCCCATTTTATTAATATCATATACTCAATGTCAGTTTGATTGCATCCCAAAAAACTAATTGTATTCATTATAATTTGTTAGGCTACACTCCAAATTAACTAATCGAATATTACTGTTATACAGTAATGGGAAGTAATCTCCTATGACTCTGGAAACTTGGTTTAGAAAATGGATGAGATATATCCTAGGCACTGGCCTCCTGTGGACTTGATGAACAGGTTAGAAAGTGGTATAGAATATCTATGACATGTCATGTAATTTTCTAAACCACTTAATCCAGTCAATGGAGTCAATGGAGGCTCTGATCGGGGCGCTCGAGAGACTGAGTGAGGAGTCTGAGTGTCTGGGCTTGCGAGTGTCCTGGATAAAAACCAAGATCCAGGCCTTTAACTATTTGAGGGCTGAATTTTTCTTCCAAAAAACATAGTTTCTGAAAAGCAATGGTTTCACATAATATAAATCATAATAATCATAAAACGTCTGTTGCTGCATGCAGTGGTTGCCAGTTTGCCAAGAATGTGCAGCAGGCTTGCTGCCAGGCTGTCTTTGCGTGGCTGGGGCAGTAGCAGCACCGGTAATGGTCGCTGTGCTTTGCAATCTGGTTTCTACCTCTTATCATTGTTAAGTGGCAGTCCTCCTGGCGAACATTGCCATAGGCGTGTCAGCTACATGAACCTGTTCATCACCACGATTAGCTGGGGACCAGTCAGCTGAAGCTGGAATCTCACATTCATTTTCGAATACTTGTATCAAAATTGGAGTGCGACAAGTCATAGTCCAGTTCAGAGATAACAGGCAAAACTTCGTCCACAGAATATTTTGTTTTTACGCATTCGCTTTGATCTCTCACCACTATGTCAGTGCCATTTTTGCTCTTGTTTGCGCCTTGCTACTCACACAAGTGCACAAAATCTTGGTCAAATCAATGAAGCTAACTTTCCTTCTAGCAATGACAGTCCAACTAAAACATAACGGTTCGTTTTGTCACAGTTTACAGTTGATTACCATTGTCAACTCCTCCTTTTGACAAAAGTCGACATCAGCCCTGAAAGAGTTAATGAAGTCTTGTGCAAAGACATCAGCAGTGTGTCTGTTTGCAGAGAGAGTGTTGAACTTGTTGAGAGGTTTACTTACCTTGGCAGTGACATTCATGTCTCTGGTGACTCTTCCTGTGAAGTCAGTAGACGAATTGGAAGAGCATGGGGGGTCATGAGGTCACTCGAAAGGGGTGTTTGGCGCTCTCGATATCTATGCAAAGGGACGAAGGTCCAAGTCTTTAGAGTCCTGGTGCTTCCTGTCTTACTATATGGTTGTGAGACATCGACGCTATCCAGTGACCTGAGACGAAGACTGGACTCATTTGGTATTGTGTCTCTTCATGACAATCCTTGGGTACCGTTGGTTTGACTTTGTGTCGAATGAGCGGTCACTCATGGAGTCCCAAATGAGGCACATTACCTGCATTGTGAGGGAACGTCAGTTACGGCACTATGGCCATGTGGCGCGTTTCCCCGAGGGTGATCCGGCTCATAAGGTCTTCATTGTTGGGACCCAAGTGGCTGGACAATGGCCAAGGGGTCGCCCACGTAACACCTGCCTGCAGCAGATACGAGGGTCATTTCCGGAGGGTAGGACTGGACTGCATGTCTGCCTGGGGGGTTGCCAACTGGGATTCAGGGCTGTTTCGACGTGTAGTGGGTGCGGCAACACACTGTACCCCCAACTTGACTTGACTTGACTTAATCCAGACCAGTGTTGGAAGGGGGGAGGAGCCTATCCTAGCAAGCATTGGGTGCAAGGCAAGAACAAACCATGGACAGGGCACCATTCCATCACAGGATGAACACACACAAAACAATACACACTAGGGCCAATTTAATGTTGCCAATTCAACTACATTGCATGTCTTTGGACAGCGAGACAAAACCGGAGCACCCAGAGGAAAC
Organism: Erpetoichthys calabaricus; assembly: GCF_900747795.2. Taxonomy (NCBI): domain Eukaryota; kingdom Metazoa; phylum Chordata; class Cladistia; order Polypteriformes; family Polypteridae; genus Erpetoichthys; species Erpetoichthys calabaricus. The sequence goes on from NC_041403.2 coordinate 61,928,064, forward strand.
CCGCGCAGACATGGAGAGAACATGCAAATCCTTACTCTCTACAGGTATGTGAGAAAATGTAATAGATTTATATTTTTCCATCAGTGTTTGAGTAATAGTACAATGAAAATCGTAACAGGGTTTAGGAATGTGCTTGTGGAACAGAGCAAAGTGAAAGAGACAGTGCATAAGGGGAATTTGAGAAAGTGCCTAAGGTAGCCTTGGATATTCATGACACATTAAAAGTTCCACTATGGATGAACAGTGTAGTACAGTATTTGCCATACTTTGCTGGATAGCAGGTCAAAATATTTCTACAATTTTGATCACCCTTTTCCACTTCTTGACTCTCGACTCCATATTTAATTCAGTATTGTCTCTGTATAAAATAGGAGCTGTAGCTTCACATTCCCTTCCCATAAAGTAGCATGTGGGTGAGCACAAAGCTTCGAAGAAGTTAGGCTGCTCCCTGTGTTTCAGTGACATTTGAATTTCAGACATCATCAGTGTCACACACATGTGCATGAGAAACAGCTAAAGGGCCTAAATAACAGTAATTCTATGCCAGACCAGGGGGGGGCAGAGTGTGCTAACTGTCTCTCTCAGTCTCTTGCAGACCTTTCTCAGGAAATCCAGCTTTGTTCCGGCGCTGACAATGACATCACTTCCGGGCATGAAGATGACACTTCCGGTTTCCAGTGCAGATGATGACGCCACTTCTGGTCATTAAGATGTTGTTTCCGGTGCCAACGATGACGTCACGTACGATCATGAAGACGACACTTCCGGTTCTGGCCCTGATGACATCATTTCCTATTCTTTCTGTTAAAACCGCCATCTTGTCTCAATGCAAGTCAGTTCTGTTCTGGACTCTGTTCAATGCACATAGTGCTACTTCAAATCAACTTTTGCAGCCGGGAAAACAATATACAGTACGGGTGGCTGCCCCATACCTTTATGATGTCTATGACTTATTCTTATGACACAGTCACACGGCAATGGAACTTTGATACAAGCTTTGGAAACACAATGTGCTTTATTAAAGTGCTATGAGCTTTAAAACCGTGGTGTCAAACCTTCATTCCTTACTAGACATATCCAGGGTGACTCTGCCAGAGATCTGTGTCTTATACGGAGAAAACTTTGACAACAACTCACCCATTATGGCACTTTGTGCTTTCCTTCCAGTATGACAATACAGTATATTAATATGAAAATAACAAAATAATATTGTTTAGTAAGAAGTTGGCTGGAGTGAAAACATTCACACACATACACACAGGGCTTGTTCGGATTTAGGGAAGATGACTTGTTTGTTCATTAGAATTCATAGCAGTCAAGCTTAAAAACATTAAGAAAGAAAAAATATGAAGAAATGTAAAGAATATGTAAAATCTTACAATAACAATTTTGAGTTATCATAATTAATTGGTAGTGAGCAGAAAGCAGTCCCTGAGTCAGTGATTAAGGATACCTATAGATTGTATCATATAAACATTATAGCCAATAAGCATTGAATTAAAAAAAGTATATATCATCATAGCTGAAAAATCCATTAATGTTTATTCTTGGAACCTACAGTGCTAAAATATAAAATATGTGTGGGTATACTCTTGCAAAAAGTTACATCGTTTACAAATGCCTGTTAAAGTGCCTGTTAAGTATTGTTTAATAGTAAGGCAAGCCTTTTTGATATAACAGCAACTAACAAATGTGTACTCCGCCAGAAAGATTAATAGCAAAACTGCCACCTGCAAAAAGCTTTATACAGCTGTATGTTTGTTCCAAATTGTTACACAAGAAGAGCTCTTTATGCACAGTAGCATTCATTTACAACTTATTACTGTTTTTTTTTTTTAAAGTTAACATTAAAGGTCATGTAAAATATAGAGTTTTAAACAAGTTTACACCAGCCTATCTGACACAGAAGCAAACTGCCCACAGAATGGTAATTAAGGCTGTCAAGAGGAAAGACAAAATCCAATTAAAATGTTCAACTGGAATAATTAGTAGGCTGAGAATAAAACCATCCACAGCAATTCATATACAGTATATGCATTTTTCCATCTTATGAAAGTTACTGCCTTGCCATAAGCTTAAAATTCATTTTTACTTCATAGCATTGGTTCTTTTTTTTGCAGTTGTAAATTTGCTTTCCTTTTATTTCCTTTTTAGTTGGTTATCTTTAAAATATGTTCATTCAGATTTGTGTTACTGCAGGTGTTGGTCCATCAAGGAGAACCTCACTTTACAATGTGAATCTAAGGCCAGCCATCCATATTCTAAACATGCTTGAATTATGTTTAAAGTTGCTCTGGAAAGGTGCCAGTCTGTCACACGGAACATACCAATCTGACCAACTTAGAGTCACAGAATAAGTTGGTGTGCATATTTTGGGGACATAGGAAGAGACCAAATTACCCAGAAGAAAGAAGCCTAACACTATTTTCAAAGAACATGCAAAAGTAAGAGTGACTGAGGCAGGATTCATGTCAGTCTGCTGGAACTGTGAGACTGCAACAGTAACATCCATGCTTTGAAGTAAGTGCAAAAATATTCATTCACAATGTTCTTCAGAATGGCATATTGACGCACTTAAAAACCGGTCCAATTATCCACTCATATTTTACAAAAGACCACAGCTCTTGAGATTTTAGTTAAACTGCTCACTCTTCCCACAGTGTGTGTGCCAATGGGCCTTGGAGCTCTGTTTTTTCATTTGCATTTTGACAAGCTTATCAGAGTCAGACAATATCATTTTTTCTTCTTACCCGTGACCAATACAATTTAGTCCAGCAATCTGACAACGTGGATCAATTTTCCATATTTCCTAGCAATATTGTTTGTTTGGAATTGCAGAAGCTGCGGAGACACATATATTAGGTACTTTAAATTCCATCCATAAGTGTCCTTTGAGGTGTAACGCCTAGCTAAATGGAATGTTATGTCCTGTTAAATACAGCAGAAGGATCTTGGGCTTATCCCTTAATCTTACTGTATTTCCGTACACAAAGCATCTTTCAAGAAATCTGATCAGTGTACTAATACAATATCTACATTGACCTTCCACTGACAGACAAAAACCGGAAACTGGGAAAAAAAATTTCATTAATTGCTGGAACTTGCTACTTCATTTTTGCTGATTTTTGAAATTATATTCAAATCACATTTGGCTGAAAATGCAGCATCATGTGTTTGGCTGAAAATGATCTAAACAGAGTTAGACATTTGAGTTTTATGATATCGGCACCAGGTGTTTCCTTTTATTTTTCTGGCAAAATAGTCAGCCACATTGAATGGGCCAACTGGAGTTAGATGAGATCTTTCATAGGAAAACAACAGTTTGACACTGCTACTGGAAGTGAGCTCATTGGAAGTCATGTAAAAACAGCAATAATCCTGCACATTTATTTTAGAAGAATGCTACAGGGATTCAGGTTGAATCTCTAAAAACTATTAGCCTAACGATGAAAGAGGACACCATATTGCCCAAATGGACACAGGGAGAACATGCAGTCTATACATAGATGGAATAGACAAAATGTTAAATCCAGTGTCCAACAGCTGCATCATTACCACTATGCAATTGTCACATCTTTGCCTAAAACATTTTCAACAAATTGACAGTTTTTTCCCACTCATGTGAAAGTATTGTTTTTTAATATTTTTCTAATTGGCATATTTTTTGGCCAGACATTAACAAGTTAGACAATATGTACAAGGCATAACATTCAGGTACGTTTGGTGGCTAAGTTAACTGATATGAAAGTTTTACCATTTCAACCATTTTTATTTACTTTGTCAAAGCTTCAATAATTATATTTTTGTTTATTAAATAGTTTTGTTTCAATAGCGATAACAGAATGCAATTCCATGTGCTAGAAGACGACATTAAATATGTGATTTTTAACAGCACTTTACAATGGAGTTAAAAATGGAGCACAAACAGGCCTGTGGTGGTTCCATGGCTTTCATACACAGCCAACTGTAATTCAACGGATGTGAAAATGACTTTGATTAATGTGTGTTAGTGGTGGATGGTCTGTGACTAACTGATGTTCAATTTTCTTAAACATAAACATAATATTTTTGAAAGTATAACCAATACAGTTGTATCACTAAGTTCCCATTCTACCTGTTGATATCAGTTAAAACTCAGGATTGCGTTAAAATTATATAAATAAAAAAGAACCTGGAAAGGAATGGATTTATTATATAGCACGAATACAAATGGTGAATGATGGGCAACAAGGTCAGGAGTTTGCTGTGATTGCTCATATATATTGGCACTGGAAGATCAGGATCCAGATGCCAGAGATCGGGGTCTTAAGCCACTGCAGTGCCAATGTCCACTGGTAAATCCATCCTGTGTTTATATCAGTTAGGGCAGCTGCTCCTCTCCCATGTTATTTATTCATTCAGACACCATTTAGCTACAGGTTGGTAAGGTCAGTTCTTTATAATAATCTGCAGATAATGTTGTTTAATCAGTTTAGTCTTATATATGCTTACATAATTGCTTTCACATTCCATTTCTCTCCAGAGAAGTAAGTTTTTTGTACTCAGTTAACTTACCTAAAGCAGCAGAAGGGTGCTGCTGGGTGAGCTGTTCGCATGTGCGCTTGCACACTTTCCCCGGCATCTGACTTACTTACATTTGAGAACTGGAGTGGCTGTCAAGCGAGTAAAAGAGAAACACGTGCAAAATTTGCAAGTTCAAGTGAATGCTCTCAACGTAAAACTGAAGCAGTAAACAAATTCCTATTTGAAGTTGCACAGAACGTTTCTAAAGTTTAAGATGGATGAGTTTTGCAAGTGCTTTTCAATGAGAGATTTTGAAATTATAAACATTTGAAAAGCATGATGTGTTTGTCATAACCAAATGAAAACTGAACTTTCTCAAAAAGATTTCTTGTCATGCAGACAGACAAACAGAAAGACATGGGCTTTCACAATAGGTGTTTCACGCATTATATGTAAATGCACCTAAAAATAGCCAGAAAAACTGAAAAAATCTGTGTCACTATGCATTAATTTTAAATCTGTTATTATGTGGTATGAATCCACAAGGGAAAAGCTGATGACTTATTATTACAACAGAATTCTGAGCAGGTAAATAGCAATTAGGGAAGTGTACTAACAGATACATGTTGTTTTATGTTCATGAACAATTTCTTCCAGAAATTGCTTTACTTTATAATTAAACAGTTTCTTGGAGCAACTATTTTTAAAGTTAATGTTTGTCATTAACACATGTGAAAGAAAAATTAACTGCTTGCAAGCTACTTAGGGTTAATAGCTGACAAAGCTGTTTTGCTATAATGGCAGCAAGCATCTGTCATAAAACAGGGTGCACTAAGCTGACCGAGGACAATTTCCAATTTCTTTAGTAATACGTCTATATGACACAGGATAGATGACCTTTCCTTCTTTAGGGACTATCTGACAAGTAAAAAAAAATAAGAAGAAATGACACATTAGCGTAATAAAATAAAATGCTTAAGTAAACGATATTATGCTTTTTGATTAAGTAAGGGGAAGAGGGAGGAAGAAGAAATGATAAAAACCCAATCGAAAAATGGAACTTTGGTCTTCTGCCTTGCAACGTAGAATCCATGTACTCATCTGTGACTGAATAAAAATCTAATTGATTGAACTACTCCTGTCTTCCTCGGGGGGGTTCTTCCACACACACAAACTAGATTACTGGGTTCCAAGTCACACTTGGACTATATAAACCCCACTGTATAACTCATTATTGACAATTTAGCCCGCCACCAAAAAAGTTTGCCCACCCCTAGTTTAGAGGATGGTGTCCTCTAGAAGTTATTCTCTGCTCAAAAGTGGCCAACCGGTTACGATGAATTGCACTACTTTCTTCTGCCACTAATTAATATGAAAGAAATACTTCAACATTGTCAGATGTCTTACTAGGAAAATCAATATTTGAGTGTTTATTTTTTATTTATTTTGTATCATTCATTTCATTAAGCAAGACACAAAGGCCAGCTGCATGAACAGAATAATAGATTGATTAGAAAAATATGTTTTGAACCAGTTTGAACCAAAGATCTTATACTGGCGGCTACTATATGACTTTATATCACTAATTCTCCCAGTATGTGGACTGTAACACCCGGGGAAATAGGACTATTGACCTACTGTGTGCAAACGTTAAAGACGCATACAGCGCCGCTCCGCTGCCTGTGCTTGGGAAAGCAGATCATAACCTGGTTCTGCTTCAGCCTCACTACAAACCAAGAGTGAGGGTCCTACCTACAACCACACGCTCATTCAGGAAGTGGTCCCCGGAGGCAGAGAAGGCTCTGAGAGACTGCTTTGGAACTACAGACTGGGATATCCTGCAGGGATCACATAGTGAGAACATTGAGGAGGTTGTTGACTGCACTACTGACTACATCAACTTCTGTATGGACATTGTAGTTCCAGTAAGAACTGTATGCTGCTATGCTAACAACAAGCCATGGATTACAAGTGACATCAAGGGCCTTTTGAACCAGAAAAAAGGGCTTTTAAAGGCAGTGATCAGCATGAGCTCAAGCGCGTGTAGAAGGAACTCCGAGTCCATCTCAGGGCGGCGAAGGAGCAGTACAGAAGAAAGCTGGAGCAGAAGTTGCAGAATAACAGCATAAAGGAAGTGTGGGTGTGGTGTTATGGGTCTACAGCTCTTCCATCAAAGGCCGTTTTTATTTTAAATAAATAATCGCCACGCTCGCGGCTGAGGAGGGGGCGTGGTGGTTGTAGCAAGTCGAAGGGTGATCTGCGGTGTGGGCGGTTCTCACCTAAGTGCACAGGTGAGAGACTGCCCACATCCGTGATTGCTCCTGTGGCTAATATGCTACAGCTGCTATGTCCCTCGGTATAAAGGGAAGCGCGAGCCGGTTAAGGGGGGAAGAAATAGAAGTAAGAGAAGGAAAGAGAAAGAAATGGAGGTCGCAGGAAGTAGCAGGAGGAGAAAGTCGGTGCGGGAGAGCGAGCGAGTGCAGGCTCGTCAGCAGCTGTACTGGTAGCTTGGGTGTATGGCCGACACCCGAAGTGTAGCAGCAGTGGTCGCTCCCGCAGAGTTGTTTCTGCAGGGCGGGAGTGACCAGTAGATGGATAACTCTCCGCGCAAGGCAGAGGGAGTTGGACTTGGGGCGAGTATTCCACAGCATGAGCGCCCTGGTTGCTGTGGAACCCAAGTCGCTGGCTGGAAGAGCCTACCGGAGCCAGGGATCGGTGAGGCAATCCAAATAGCGGAAGCAGGCAGAAAGAAGGACAGCTGCAAGGAGCGTGATTCTCCTGTAGAGCGCCCATACGGGTATAGCAGGGGAGTTGCCAGAGGACAGAAGACACCGGGCTTTTTGATTTTAACATTGTTACTTCCTGTACTGTTTTACCTCGTGGTTTTTAGAAGAGTTTGATTTTAACCTCCACTTTTCATTTAATGGATGATTTATTTATTTATTGAAGGAACTGCACTATTGCACTTTGTTTGCACTTTGGATTTGTTTTAATAAAAGCACTATTGCACTTGTTATACACCATTCCTTTGCTCAATTGTTTATTGCCCCACTGTCTAGCTCATCGGTGACATTACCGACGGTGATGGGTTCAAGGGCTCCCTAATAGAAGAGGAGCATGGAGCTGAACCCACATCGTCACAGTGGGATGGGATGAAGATCATCACTGGCTGCAGCTCGAAGCGGGGTGCCACCATCGAGAGAGACGTGAAGAGAGCAAACCAAATGAACAACTTCTTTAACAGGTTTGACCACCCTAACCCACTCTCACCTTGGAGTACTGCACCCTCCACACATCCTTCTGCTGATACCAGCATAGGAGAGACATCCCCACCCACAATTACAACAGCGCAGGTGAGCAGAGAGCTAAGGAGACTTCATGCCAGCAAAGCAGCGTGTCCAGATGGAGTATCACCACGACTGCTGAAGGTCTGTGCATCGGAGCTGGGGGGTCCTCTACAGCGCAGCTTCAACCTGAGCCTGGAACAGGGGAGAGTCCCGAGGCTTTTGAAAACATCTTGCATCACCCCAGTCCCAAAGGTATCACGTCCTAGTGAGCGGAATGACTTCCGGGCTGTTGCTCTGACATCACATGTGATGAAGACCATGGAGAGGCTGCTGCTTCACCACCTGAGGCCACAGGTTCAACACGCCCTCGACCCTCTGCAGTTTGCATATCAGGAGAAGGTGGGAGTGGAGGATGCCATTATCTATATGCTACACCGATCCCTCTCCCACTTGGACAAAGGCAGTGGTGCTGCAAGAATTATGTTTCTAGACTTCGCTAGCGCCTTCAACACAATCCAACCTCTGCTCCTTAAGGACAAGCTGACAGAGATGGGAGTAGAGTCATACCTGGTGGCATGGATCGTGGACTATCTTAAAGACAGACCTCAGTATGTGCGTCTTGGGAACTGCACGTCTGACATTGTGGTCAGCAACACAGGAGAGCCACAGGGAACTGTACTTTTTCCGGTCCTGTTCAGCCTATATAAATCGGACTTCCAATACAACTCAGAGTCCTGCCACGTGCAAAAGTTCGCTGACGACACTGCTATCGTGGGCTGCATCAGGAGTGGGCAGGAGGAGGAGTATAGGGACCTAATCAATGACTTTGTTAAATGGTGCGACTCAAACCACCTACACCTGAACAGCAGCAAAACCAAGGAGCTGGTGGTGAATTTTAGGAGGCCCAGACCCCTCATGGACCCCGTGATCATCAGAGGTGACTGTGTGCAGATGGTGCAGACCTATAAATACCTGGGAGTGCAGCTGGATGATAAATTAGACTGGATTGCCAATACTGATGCTCTGTGTAAGAAAGGACAGAGCCGGTTATACTTCCTTAGAAGGCTGGCATCCTTCAACATCTGCAATAAGATGCTGCAGATGTTCTATCAGACGGTTGTGACGAGTGCCCTCCTCTACGCGGTGGTGTGCTGGGGAGGCAGCATAAAGAAGAGGGACGCCTCACGCCTGGACAAACTGGTGATGAAGGCAGGCTCTATTGTAGGCACGGGGCAAGACAGCTTAATATCTGTGGCAGAGCGACGGGCACTGAGCAGGCTCCTGTCAATAATGGAGAATCCACTGCATCCACTAAACAGTATCATCTCCAGACAGAGGAGCAGCTTCAGCGACAGACTGCTGTCACTTTCCTGCTCCACTGACAGACTGAGGAGATTGTTCCTCCCCCACACTATGCGACTCTTCAATTCCACCCGGGGGGGTAAACGTTAACATCATACAAAGTTATTGTCTGTTTTTACCTGCATTATTATCAATCTTTAATTTAATATTGTTTTTTTGTATCAGTATGCTGCTGCTGGAGTATGTGAATTAATAAAGTATCTATCTATCTATCTATCTATCTATCTATCTATCTATCTATCTATCTATCTATCTATCTATCTATCTATCTATCTATCTATCTATCTATCTATCTATCTATCTATCTATCTATCTATCTATCTATCTATTTATTTCAGGGTAGGAAAAGTCCATGCAGACTTAAAGAAACATGCAAATGCTTGAGTAGAGAGTGACCAGGTTTGTGATAGGATCCCAACATATTGGATCTGTGAGACAGCCACATTAGCTGCTGGTCCACCCTGCTGCTCCCTGTCTGAATATTAAAATATGAATCTACTCATCCTAAATTTGCTTTCAATTTAAGTGGGAATAAAGTCGGCATATTACACCAAAAATGTTACAAATATGTTATGAAATGAGTTTTCTTTATTATCTGAGAATCTCCAGTTAAATCATCTAAACAATGCAGCCCAAATATTAGATATCACATCATTATTTATCTTTGGCATGCTGACTCAAAATATCATTTCTTTTGGGTAAACCCAGTAATTCTCCTAAATTTC